>NC_053416.1:380000-402500 GCF_016859285.1 Xiphias gladius | reverse complement strand
GATTCAGACCGCCGTCCGTCTCCTGCTCCCCGGCGAGCTGGCCAAGCACGCCGTGTCCGAGGGCACCAAGGCTGTGACAAAGTACACCAGCTCCAAGTAAACCCGCTGTCAACCAGCAACATAAAGGTCCTTTTCAGGGCCGCACACCTCCCTCACTAAGAGCTAATCTCCTCTCGTTAACTACGCTCGATACTGGATTATCGCCAGTATTGAGTGAAAGCACCGAAGGCTCCTCTACTACATAATCCTGACTTTAACTCCCGCTGTGTCTCCGACATAATCAACACTTTGAACGCGGCAGTCGGTGCCCAGGCAGCTACGAGCCGTTTTCACTTAGCACATTTATCACATACACGTGGACAAGACAAAGCGTCCGCTGTAGCTTCATTAGTGCAACGGAGACGCGCTTTATTCCTCAGGTCATGTCAGTGAAATAAGTAACGACCGTGTCCGGTAGGAGAAAGAGGTCAGACCCCGTTTCCACACGTGGTTCGGTTCAGCTTTACGTTCAGATTATAAAGTCGAGGGACACAGATGAGGACTCCGTAGGTCCCATGACTCAGGTTGGACATGTTTCCGTCCCCTTGGATAAAAGGATGTTCCTCCCCGTCGGGGAATCGAACCCCGGTCTCCCGCGTGACAGGCGGGGATACTCACCACTATACTAACGAGGAGTGACCTGAGTGTTATATCGATCTTACCATACTTATATATTGTATAGATTGTTGAAATCTTTGAAAACGTAGGGAACAACGTCGTGGTCTGATCTCGCTGTAGCTTTTTGTGATCTTTCTATAACGTACACAATTTAAATCCCTCAGTAACAGAAATGTTGTGGATTTGTGCTTAAAATGGATCTGGTGAGAGTTAAAGCACCGACTTATTTTCTTTTAGCTTATTGTAGTTTAGCTTATCTTAGTTTATCTTAGTTTATCTTTTCTTAGGTTATTTTAGTTTAGCTTAATTTATTTGATCTTATCTTATTTTAGTTTAGCTAATTTTATCTTATCTTATTTTAGTTTAGCTAATTTTATCTTATCTTATTTTAGTTTAGCTTATCTTAGCTTATCTTATCTTTTTTTTAGCTTAGCTTAATTTATCTTATTTTACCTTATTGTAGTTTATATTATTTTAGTTTATCTTAGTTTAGCTTATTTTAGTTTAGCTTAGTTTAATTTATCTTATTTTACCTTATTGTAGTTTAGTTTATCTTAGCTTATCTTAATTTAGCTTATTTTAGTTTGGCTTAGCTTAATTTATCTTATCTTATCTTATTTTAGTATATTTTATCTTAGCTTATCTTAGTTTATCTTATCTTATTTTAGCTTATTGTAGTTTAGTTTAGCTTAATTTCTTATTTTACCTTATTGTAGTTTAGTTTATCTTAGCTTATCTTAATTTATCTTATTTTAGTTTATTTTAGTTTGGCTTAGCTTAATTTATCTTATTTTAGCTTATTTTAGTTTAGCTTATCTTAGTTTATCTTATCTTAGCTTATCTTAGTTTATCTTATCTTAGCTTATCTTAGTTTATCTTATCTTAGTTTAGCTTAGCTTATCTTATCTTATTTTAGCTTATTGTAGTTTAGCTTATCTTATCTTATCTTATTTTACCTTAGCTTATCTTATCTTATCTTATTTTACCTTATTGTAGTTTAGCTTATCGTAATTCATCTTAGTTTATTGTAGTTTAGCTTAGCTTAATTTCATGTGTGTGCAGGAGTGTGGAGGTATAACCGGAGATCAGGGATTGACAGGAGGCTGAACCAATCCGAGGAGGAGAGGACAAATCTGAGTAGAAACCTGAGACAACTCTTTATTGTTGTTAAAACATTTTATTTTTATTTCCTTAAACCAGTGACCAGTTTTAATACTTTGGCTCAATGGTTGGTGTGTGTGTATGTATGTATACACACGGCAACTGGATATTATTTATTCCCCTGAACTTTCTCACTTATCAGATTAAACGTCTTCTTCCTGCAACTTGTGATGTTTTCTGAGCACATCAGTTATATTTCAGAGGGAATTGTGTTCATACAAAGAACGATTTAGTTTTAGAAAACAATCAGTTGGGTTAATATATTTTATTTTTATTAGAGTCAGCAGGATCAGAGGGAGATGATGATGACGATGATGACTGGGCACAGGCCCCCAGAGTCTGGGGCATCGGGGGGCCCCTGTTTAAAGAGACTGTTACCATCACTTGTCTGCCAAATGGGTAAATGTTAAAAGACAGACGACCACAAAGAGACAGACAATGTCTCTTTCAGTCTGGGGGTCTTGGTCCTCTGTAGCAGAGGGTCGGGGGCCTGTTGTCTCATAATCCATCCGTGTTTATAGTTTGATCTGCACACCGTTTTAGACAGAGAGCTGAAATTTAAAGGCTCTCCGGGGGATAGTTTTAATCCAAACTTAAAACATTTTTCTTGTTTTTCATAGACCTTACATTGAGATGACATCATGGAAATAAAACTCACTTTCCTAGGCTCTAGGGAAGTTTTACAAATATAAAACTTCCATGGATCAAAACTTGGAAATAGACTAAAATTGGATCTTGTTTGCAGTTGGAAGAGTCGCGCCAACGGTTTTACAGACGTCTCTTTTACTGTGATTTTTTTGTTGCAGTACTGCGAGTGGCCACTGGGGGACATTGGCGGTGCCATATCAGTTCTATTGATACACCCATAATTCTAATAATCAGATTCCAAGTGTTGGTGTCGTCATGGCGGCTCCGCTGCTTGATGGGAGACTCAATGAAGGTGAAGGTCAGAGGTCAGAGGTCAGCAGAAGTGAGAGGTCAACATGTCCCAGAGGCAGCAGCAGCACAGAGCAGCTGAACAGGCCGCCAGACACGACTCCTCAGCACCACCACCTTGATCCTTCTGCTCCACCACGAACACTGGCAGAGAGGGAGAGAGAGAGCGAGACCGGGGGTCAGGAGGTCATCAACAACATCTCACAGCCCCGGTACTCTTCTCTTTAAACTGTTCGTCAGCTAATTGGGGATTTTCTGTGAAACGAGAAAAAGACCAAGATAAACACTGTCGTTATTCATGACCAGAAATGTAGGAGGTCTGATTTTTACCCAAAGCAGGACTGTGAGGATCATTTACCACCACGTTCTTACACATCAGAAAGTCTTCATGATGTCATGTGACCCGGTTCCAGTTTGTTGTTATATTAGATAAGAGTCAAATTACACCACCACCACATCCACCACAGATACCAGATTAAAAAGACCGTCCCTGGAGGGAAGTTACCCACAGCTCAGCCGGAGGGCAGTCTACGGGGTGGACACTGGAGGAGGCCCTCTCCAGTGCGACGGTACTCTCTCCATCATTAGCATCTTATTGTATCTTTGGCTTTAAATTCCATTTACAAATTTAGCCCAAGTTGTAGCCCATGTGACGTACGATAGAAAGACAGAGGACGCCAGAACCAGGACCACTTCCAGTGCAGACACTGGACCAAGGCGCCAGTCAGACTTGAGACTTTATTCTAATAACCCGTTTCCCAGGAGCAGCTGGCGGCGTGACGGCAGCCCCGCTGCTCGACTGGAGACTCGGTGAAGGTCCAGGTCCGGAACAGAAGAGCAGTCAGAGGTCATCGTGTCCCAGAGGCAGCAGCAGCAGCACAGAGCTGCGTAACAGGCTGCCAGACACGACTCCTCAGCACCACCACCTTGATCCTGCTGCTCCACCACGAACACTGGCAGGGAGGGGGGGCAACAGAGGTGCACAGGCAGCGCCCCACCAACCACAGAGCTTAATTCATAGGCACCAAGTCCGATAAATTATTATTAAATATTTGAAATGAGTTGAATTTTACTTTTGAAGCATATGAATAGTATAAGAACATGACAGCGAGTCAAGACAACATTTTATTACGTTTATAAAAAAACAGGAATGCGTTTACATTCAGCATTAATGATGAATTTAAATTGTCTAATTTGAAGAAACTTTTTTTTTTAGTTTTCTAGACGATCAGAAGATTCTTTGCTCTATGATTTAATTGTTGAGTAAAAGCTCACAACTAGTTTACAACTTGTTCAACTGGCTGATAACTTCTTTTATAATATGTAGTGTATTATATCATTGTAGCAGGTATTAGTAGTATTTGTTTTATGTCCATTTTTCCTTTTTGGAGCTTTTTACTGTTTATAATGAAACTAAGACACTGTTCGTCCTTTGCACTTCGTCGCCGTCGTACTCGTTTTATTCGTTCTTATTATGTGACTCTGACCTTTGACCTACCCGTTTGTTTTGGCGGCTCTCCGTACGGCTTCGCGCCTTCCCAGTGATAGGCGGCCCCCGGGGGACCGCATTGGTATCCTTGCAACCCAGGCTGAGTCATGAATGCCCCTGGGGGCCCAGGTGGCCCCTGTGGCCCCGGTGGCATTGGGGGCCCATGGTAGAAAGAGTGGTCTCCTCCACCTGCGTAGGTCTGAGGGAAGGTCTGGAGAGGAGACGGATGTGGTTGTCTTAGTGACACTGTGATGGTCATGTGCCACAGGTTGAAAAAAATGAAATTTCAGTTTAAAAGAACAAACTCAGAGCTTCAGTCTGAAAAAAATACTTTTTTTCTCATCAGGTTAAGTTTAAAAAAGTATTGAATCTGAAAGACAATCGGAGTCGGGAAGAGTCTCCCTACAGGGTCACCTGTGGACCCTTCCGCTCAGTTTAATCCTTTGCATTTCACTATAAGACACAAGCTCTCTCAAATAAAACAGAAAACCAAGACAAAATGATAACGAAATCGCTCTAATAACGACCCACTGAGGACATTTTGTATATTTTGTTAGTTTTAGCGACCTGGTTGGAGTTTACATGCTACAATTAAGCCACAAAAATAAATTCTGATGAACTACGGCTATTGATATCAGTGCCTTAAGGCTGCCTTACTTTTTGGAAATATCAACATGTTTTGACCTTTTCTTCCCATTTAACAAAAAGTTTCATGCACCAGTGTTAAATGAAGGATTTAAGACGGGGATGCAATCCGACAAAGATGCGGAGGGGTAAAAATCAGAGTGGGTTTTATAGCCATTGCAACTACTGTTTGGTGGACTAAAAGACGGGGCCACATTTCAGACTTCTACGCGTTGTTAACCATGTTAACCTCACATGGTTCAAATGATCCAATATCTCACCAAAAATCTGAAGTTAGAGAAAAAGTCCAGAAACTGAAAACGGATTTGTGTTTTTTCTTCTTTCTCACGAATCCTCTGACGACCCCTCAGATTTACCTGGCGACCCTCTGGAGGGGCCCGACCCCCGGGTTGGGAACCAGTGGACATAACTAGCTACCTGTATATAAAGTAGTTAAAAGCAGCTCCACCTCCAGCAGCTACAGCAGCAACATGCTGCTACACACTGATGCTTCAGCATTAATCATCTAATGATGTCAGATATAATAACAGATCAGTCAGAGCGACCAAACCGCTACTTTTACTTTAATACTTTAACTACATTTTGCTGCTAATACTTATGTACTTTTACTTCAGTAAAGGATCTGAATACTTCTTCCACACCTGAGTAACGTGGGTCCATTTTAGATACAGGTCCACGACTTCGTTTCATGAATTAGTCTCATGTTCTAAAACAGACCAGACAGCGAACTGTTAAATCAGGTGGTGGTTGTCACAGCGTTAGCCTGGCTAATATTAACTTAGCATAAAAGAAACTGAACCACCAGGGGCTAACGGTAACGTTAGGTTGGCTCTTTGGCTGAGGGGCTAAACCTATGTTGTAACTGTCGACCAAATGGTTAAGTTAAGTCACGTTAAACGAGCGGAATTTGGAATAATAAGTACGCTAGCTAACGTTAGTTTCCATGGAAATAACGTTAACACCAAGCGTCACATCCAAATTGTGATGGCTAGTCTTCACTAAATTGAAACAGCTCAACCTTATCAGGCTATTTGTCCGACTAATGCTATGCTAACAATGATGATCATGCTTCAATATCTTTCAAATTTGTTTTTCTGATGTGGTTTATGTCTCCTGTCAGTGGTTTTGTCAGACGGGTAGCTGCTGACGGGAAAAGCAGTGCATGCTGGGTACCTGGTATGGCGAACCGGGGAAGGCTGCAGGCTGAGAGATGAGAGCTGTAAAGAGACAACAACTGGTCACGTGATCAAAACAACGCAATGAACAAGGTAAAACTGACTGTTTCAAAAAGCCCCAAGAATAAAGTCGGAACATTTTGAGACAGAAGCCATAATATGGCGATTAATTAAATCATAGTATTTTGAGAATGAATTCATAACAGTTCTAGAGTGAAGTCACAATATTAATAGCAAAGAATGGAGGTGAACTATTTTAAGAATGAAGTCATATTTTGTACTATGTTATATTAGAAAAATAAGGCCATAGCTCTTCTAAGGAAAAAGATGGATGGACGTGGAGAAGGTGAAGTTAAAGTTTTCACCAATAAACACTGTCATGAAAGATTTGACTCAGACTTTGAGCTGAAGTGTTGGTTTAGTTAAGAAAATGTCCATTTTAAGAGAAATCCTGCACTACGGTCATGACAGAAGCCATCGATGACTAACACAATTACCACCGGACTTTGAATATAAACGTTTCCTTTTGAACTGTGGCAGACGAACCTGGAGGGTAGCCGGGGGCCGGCGGTCCCTCAGGGAAATGAGGGCGGTACGGAGGAGGCTGTTCGCCGCTCATCTGGACGGAGCGGTGAGTGGAACCTAACAGAGGAAAGCAGAAATAGGTGGATAACAATAGCTACAACTTCCTCTTTCTACAATTATTCTTTATTGTTGAATATTACAACTTTTGTGACCTAAATTGTAAATACTCTATTATTCTTTCAGGCAACATCGTCTGTATTTCCTCCTGTTTCAGGAAATCACTGAGACTTTTATAAAAAGGAAACTATATATGAGTGAGGTGGTTTTAAAGATTTACGTCGTCAGTCGGAACCAGTGGGTAAAATTTAGACTCTCTGGAAATATTTCAAAAATATGGAAAAATCTCACGTCTTCCCATCACAGTGGCCTTAATTCTCTGTTGTCCGCTCAGTGTTTATCTTGTAGTCAACAACGTATTTACTGAAGGACTAACACACTGGTTTTGGCCTTTAATGCGATGCGTTGAGAGTGAAAAAATGATAGAATAAGATCGGAATGATGCTTTAAATTCCCCCTGAACGTTGGTGATCTCGAGACAATGATTCTTTGAGATCTTGGTGACCTCTTGACCTTTCCTGTGGCACCAGCATCAGGACAAAGGGCCCACTTTTGCACAACAAGTATGAAAATGCGAAGGGCAGGTTGTCACGCTGCAGCCAAACACAGAGCGACAGCAGAGCCGAGGTATGTCACACAGACACAGACACAGAGTGCGTGTTGTTGAACAAGATGTTCGCTGACCTGCTCTGAGATCGGCAGGTCGCAGCGTCACAGCTGTTTGGGTCGGATTCATAGAAACTGTTTCATACGATCACGCACGGTGCTGGAAAATAACCAAGAACATTTGCTCACGTACTCTATTAAGCACAGTTCTGAGGCACAGACTTCGCCTGAGGGTTTTCATTTTATGTTGCTGGTGACACTTTACATGAACCTCTATTTAGAATTAATAATCAGTCAATAAAGATGTATTGACTGGTTTATAAGAGACTCTAATGTAGCTGTAAGCAGATCTAAGGACAATTAAGTCTTTATTAGCGTTCGGTGTTTGTTCTACTTATTTCACGTTATTCCTTCCTGTGTTTTACTGTGTTGTGGTTCATCGTCTGTTCATCCAACTCCTCCACTGACGGAGGAGTTGGAGCCGGTGACAGAGACGCTGATAAACACTGAGATCTGGTCACAGCTGCACCAGAGTCTGTCAGGAACCAGTTACCACGTCTTTATATTCAGATTACACAGGATAAATAAACCAGTTACCACGTCTTTATAAACCGATTACACAGGGTAAATAAACCAGTTACCACGTCTTTATATTCAGATTACACAGGATAATTGAAGCGTCTGAGCGCAGACTCACAGAATCATGACTGCCAGGCGTCTTTATTAAAACCTGCCTCCAGAGTTCTGTGAACTGTCACAACTCAGTCATCGACATACCGACCGATGTAAACATATGTCTGTTTCTGTCTGTTTGACATGTGCATGTGATGCACAAGCATGAAAGCGGTGGGACAGAAATTCAGGAGTGGAAATAAAAAAGTTCTGAACTTTCAAATCACCTGACACATTTATGTCTAAAATCAGGTCGAGCAGGATTTTGGTGAGGGATCCGTCTAATGTCTGGTCAGCTGCCTTCATACCGGCTCTAATCTAATATACCGGTTTCCATGACAACCGCCGCGCGGAGACAGACCCCGTCTCTGCGTCTCTTTCTGTCAAACAGACGAGTTGTTTGTCCTGAGGAATCCGTACACTGGTTTCCAGTCAGACCGGTCCGCAGCTGTCAGCAACGCAAACCATCACGTGGCAACGAGGAAAAAACTGGTCTTATTTTTACAGGTATTTATCATTTGACTGAACAGAGCTGGAGCCGGACAGCTGCATCACGTGTTCTGGAAAAATGACGCCCCGCGTTTAAACCTCTTTATCCGCCAGGATCCATCGAAAGGCTCCGACGGATTTTGTTCTCGGACGACGTGACAGTGGCGGTGTAATACTCAGCCTTCGGCAGCAGCGCCGCCAGGGCCGCGATTCTCACCGGAGAATTCTCGTCGGCCGGACGACCCCCCGCGCGGCCCCGTTTTTTTCGCCGCCGCTCCGCCGTCGGACCGACGGGAACGGCGGAGGGAATCGGCCAGAACGAAAGTTTGTCTGTGTCTCTCTCTGTCTCTCGTCTCTCTTGACTCCTGAAATATTCTGAGATTTGGATTTTTGCGCAGTGATGAACTCACTGAAGACACAGACACACACATCAGTCTGTGCCCCCTGATTGTCCCCGTCTCTGTCCTGTCCTCTGTCTGAGGTCCCATGTCGTTTGACCATTGGCTGGATGGATGGACTATAGCGATTATGGTGGTGCACGAGGGCAGAGAGATGAGTGAGGGCCCCCCATCCCCCATGACCATTGACCACAATGTTCATGACAGATCAGACAGAATTGTTTTTTAAAATTCATATTCATAATTATCCCTATATCATATCCATGATTATATATTATTATTTCGTTTTTTTTCTTTTTTTAACAAAAAAAAAAAAAAAAACCAATGACACAGTGACACAGATCAGATCCAGGACCCTGAGGACTGACACCACCCCCCCACCCGTCACCACCTGAAAAAAAAAAACCAAACAGGTTTGGACTCAGCTTTCCTTCTGCGCTGAAAAAAAACACAAACACAGTGAGTTTTCTCTTCTTATCTCTGAAGTTATGTTATTGAGAGCCTGTGGTGGAAGGGAGTCTTTTTTCTTCCTTAAGTTAGAGGCTTAAGTTCCTTCACTTTTTCTCTCTTCCTCCGGAAGGACTTGGATTCTCACTGTTATTGTTAATGGTGTGTTTGTGGAAACTGTACAAAATTAAATTGACTTCTTTTTTCTTTTTCGGGAGTGTGTGAGAGGCCCGACCGTCTCTCCCCCGTCCCGGAAGGACTGTCCGCCGTCCGCCGTCCCCCGTCGCCGCCCCGCGCAGCGGCAGCGCCGCGCGGAGCGAGGCGGATCGGCGACTCTCTCGGAAAAGGGCGGTCGATCCTCACGAGGGAGTTCAGAGCGGAGTTTGGCGAGAGGAAGGATGAAGTGACAGACAAACCTTCGAGCTGTCAGCGAAGACACACTCTCTCTGTTTGTCTCCGTCCACCGTTTGACTCCTCCTCTCCCTCAGGACTGAAACCCCGACTGATCTGATTGAGTGAGAGCATTGAGGGCGGTCTGGAGTGTCGAGGGCAGTGACGAGTGCTGGGACTGAGAGATCTGACACCATTGTTCATGTAAAGCCATGGACATTGGCTGAAGGATAAAATGACCATTGGCTGATCGACAGTGTATTATCTTTTCATTGTTCATTTATTTATTATTCTACTTAAAGTTTTTATTTTTCTAACAAACAATAAAAGGTTTCTTCTCTGACCTAGTGCTTCTCTCCCCTCCTTCTGTTGACTCCAACCCACCCGTCACCTGATGACTGATGAAGAAACTGAACAAAACAGAACCCAACCAGGTTTGGCTGAAACTGAAAAAAAAAACAAAACAGGTTTGGACATCCCTACAGTTGGTCTCTGAGTTTAATAAAGTGAGTCCTAACGGTGAAGAAGTCCACTCCCGGTAAAGAAAGTCAGCTTCCCTGCCAGTCCGGTCTGTTCTTCCTTCAGTTAGGCTTTTTCTGTTCCCACTGTTATACACGTGTGCAGATGTTGTGTCAGATCCAAAAATTATTTGACAGCTTTTTTTCTTTTTGGAGTTTAAGGAGTTGCCCTCGCCTCTCTGCCCCCGTCCCGGAAGGACTGGTGGATGAGGACCCAGATTGACCCCCCCGTCCCCGAGGGACGGGCTGGGATCTGGACTCCAGAGATTGACCCCCCCGGAGGGGACGGCTGGATCAGACCGACTCAGATTGACCCCGGTCGCCCCCCGGTCGGGGGGGGGGAGATCAGACGACTCGAGATTGACCCCGTCCCCGGGAGAGCTGCTGGGATCAGACTGACTCAGATTGACCCCCGGTCCCGGAAGGACGGCTGGATCAGACCGACTCAGATTGACCCCCGGTCCCGGAAGGACGGCTGGATCAGACCGACTCAGATTGACCCCCGGTCCCGGAAGGACGGCTGGATCAGACCGACTCAGATTGACCCCCGGTCCCGGAGGGACGGCTGGATCAGACCGACTCAGATTGACCCCCGGTCCCGGAAGGACGGCTGGATCAGACCGACTCAGATTGACCCCCGGTCCCGGAGGGACTGCTGGATCAGACTGATTAGGATTGACCCCCGGTCCCGGAGGGACTGCTGGATCAGACTGAGTCAGTTTGAGCTGGTGTTCCTAATAAATTGACAACTGCTTATGGTCTGCAAAGACTAAACACCTGCCAAAGGTGAAGAGCTGAATACGATCGGATTTTCCTCCAAAATCCGTCAGAACTTTGACAGAGACCGAGACCGTTCTGGTTTCCAATAGGTGACGTTGCTGAATTTAGACACATCACAGCTGCATGTTCATGAAGTGAAAGAATAAGTCAGCTCGTTACGCTGATCTGGTCTGGTCTGGTCTGGTCTGGTCTGGTCTGGTCTGGGGGGTGACGGGTCCTCAGACACCGGATGTATCACTTCTGTTAGCGGCTCTTTCCTCTTTTCTTCCTCGTATCTCTTTCTCCTTTGTCTTTTCCTTTGAAAGCAGAGATATAGTAAAAAAAGGGAGAGAAGGTTTCACAAATGTGAAACTGCTTTAAACAGGAGTCTGCTTCCCACTGAAGTCCAGGTTTGACCCGTGCTTTGTAAGCCACAGACGGAGGAAATGCAGCGACAATTCTTCTCTGCGTTCACGAGTAACATATCGGTGTGGCCTCTGCAGCAGGAATGACGCCTTTCAGCTCCTACACAACGTTAAAAGCAGCTACCGGCTTTGGTGCTGTGGCCGATCGGTGTAAATGAGCGTCAGGACCAGAGAGAAAAATACTTTCATCGGTTTATTTGACGTTTTCGGTTAATTTACATGACATCATTGACTTCTTTTGTGCCAGAGTATTTGACTGCAGATATACAGGGAGAGAAACCCAGCAGGTGACGTCCGGCTCGGGGTTCGTCTCCCGGAGCTGCAGACTGACGAGGTGTTTGGACGCTGAATGCGTTTCCGTTCTTGTAATAACACACCCTGAACCTCTCGCTGAAATTTTCCTACTGACATTAAACACAATAAAGCTTCTATCTACAGGCGCTTTGGCCGACCAGGAGGCAGCTGGAGAGTCTGTCTATATTGTGAGTTACAGTCTGCATCCTATTTCTGAACAGCGCCTCCAGCTGTACATTCGGTAACGTGAAGCCATGGGATGTGAGAACGGTAAAGAAATCCAAGTCTCCAGGATATTTTCAATGACTTTCCATGCTGTCATTTGTGCCTGACATGCAAAGTGTCAAACTGTCGTTGACTTTCACTAAAATAGCATTTAAATGAATGTGGATTTGCTTGCGGTGTGTTTACTGACCGTCTGAGGAGGCGTTTAAGAGCTCTCAGTGTTCCTGGGAGGTCAGTGTGAAAGCCTCCATATCTGCCAATCAAATCCATCCTGATTATTCGTTAATCTTTTTAAATGTATCTTATGTTATTCTTTTGTCTGCTGAAGTCTTACTTAATGTATTTTATGCGTAATCTAAAGAACAGCTTTTGTATGCTGGAGTATCAGGCCACAGTCTTAATATTATGAGAAAAATGTCAGAATTAATAGAAGAAAAACTTGTAGTACAGAATAAATTCGTAATATTCAGGAAAAAAGAGCACGTGCCTTTACTACTGCTGTAGTTTGAAATGTCATGACTATATTCTGAAAATATCCCTTTATCTTACTTTTACTTTCTTACTTTTTTCTCAATATTCTGACTTAGTTCATGAATAAAGAAATATTCTTGAGAATAATTGTATTCTCAAATCATTACATCTGTTTGTTCAGGATGTGACGACTTTTCCCTGCTAATATCATGGCTTCATTTACTGAATATTACAATTACAATTACAATTTTATTTTCTGATTTTATTCTCAAAATAATCAGACAAGATAACAACTTTGTTCTCATTATATTATAGACTTTGTTGGACTTTATCATTACTATTAGACTTTATTGAATTTTTCTCAAAGGATTCTGACTTTTGAAATATTCTGACTTTATTCTCTAAACATTACGACTTCCTGCCCCTAATGTCTCAGATTGGGTTTTTGTCCGGACACTGGCCACGACCCTCTGTTCATCTCTCTCCTTACAGAAACCGTTAGCAGGTGAACTGCTGTAACCATGGAAACCTGTTACTTCACCGCCTCCCGCCATGTGACCTGAACATGGAAAAATAAACAGGTAAGTCAATAAACATTGCGGGTTTGTTCTTCTCTCTGGGTCTGAATCTCTCACTGCAGCTTTTCTAACTCACTAAATATGAAGCTTGAAGCGAACGCACACAGAACACTTATCTGACACTGACACCCAGTGTAGAAAGAGGCTTGTCTTCTCTATCTTACCTCTAAGTTTCACTCTTTTTAAGGGGTTCAGACACAAATCCTCCTGAATGGTCACATTACAGTGAAGGGTTGGGGGTGGGAGTCGTGTTGAAGGGTCGTTTAAGGGTTTCTTTAATATGAAAAATGATGCTGAAGCTATTCGTTGACTAAAGCTAAGTCAGATCCTTCTGTCGTTTCAATACCCAGTCTTCATTTTCAGTTTCCTTTTCTGTTTTAACATTTAATTATGGTCCAATTATCCTGAGTCGTTGATATAACAATAGTTGATCAGTTTTCTCCTTTAATCTTAATTCTGGATAAAATGAACCTCCGCAGATCTTAACTGAGAAGGTGATGAGGTGTCGGTGGAGGTCTTGATTGACGTGTGACTGATCAGTCCTCTGCTGTTTGGATCCAGTGGTTTTTCATTTTTCCCGGTCTGATCCATCACAGCCACTTACAGGTCCGGTAACACAGAAAACCCACGTTGGTGTCCCTAAAACCTCTGCTAGTCACCTGACATTCATGCTGTTCACCCCAGCAGCCTTGATGGCGTTGCAGCGTCAGGTGAGACTAACCTCACCACAACGAGTTCAGACAGGTATGTGTCAGATCCAACAAACAGGAGACGAGGCGACTGTGGTGAGTGTCGGCGTCGCTGGTGATGTGAAGGCGGCACAACCGGCCGGTCGGACCGCCAGAGTCATGAGTTCAGCCAATGAGGTGTTGGCCCGGATCGTGGCCTCGCCGTCATGGTCGTGGTAAACATTTTTTAGTCCCGGAGGACCGGAGACCACTCGGTGACCTACCTCTGCTGACGTATGACTCTGGCAGTCCCTCCCCCATCATTAAGACGTGGCGGTCTGTTTGTTACGAAAGGTTTCGAAGAACGCCAACATCCCCTTCCTCACGCTGCTGCTGCCATTGCCCTTCGTTATCCTCGGACTCATCGTGGTGGAGCTGCCGCTAAGGTGGTAACGAGATGTAAGAGGAGGGAAGGCGGCACCATCCATGGAGTTGGCTCGTTTAACCTTTGACGGGTTCTCACGCCACGTCTTGGACCTCGGAGGAGGAGTCTGAGCCACCAGACACTTCTGATACTGGACCTGACGGAGAGGGGAGGACCGTTAGGGGAATCCGTAGGAAATAAAGCCAGGAAATCAGCGAGCAGCAGAGAGCGACAGATTGGCGACCAAACATCAACCGAACCAAACATCAAAACCAAAACAAAAACAAAAGCGGCTAAAGAGCTCTGTGGACCTGCACAGGGGGTAAGAGTCCGCTGTGAGTCTGCACATTATCATCTTGTAAAGTAACTGTGGCTCACATGTTAGCAAACAGTTCCCAGCCTCCACATCCAGCAGACACAGGGAATCGTGATCATCCCAACAAATCCTCCATATTAGACAACAAAATACGTCACTTGTCCACGCGCTCTACAACGATCAGGGCGTCTGATCTGACGCCCTGATCATCAGGACCACATCATTTATCTTTGCCTTCGAAACTGTGGGAAAATAAATCAGTTTCATGATGTGACAATGCAGTAGTAAAGGTTTTTTTAGGTTTAGACACAAAAACGACACGGTTCGGTTCTCGGTTCTTAACCCGTGAAAAATCACGGGTTAAGGTACTGATGAAGTGTTTGGCTGTATGGAGATTTATGCAGGCACTGGTTATGGATTCTTGCGTTTAACATTGAAGACCATGAAAGGGTGAGACATAAATATCCAATCACTGGAAGCAGAAGTCGGACTCTGTTTTTTCATTAGACACTGCAGCGGTGCTACGCCGAGCGCGTCACTTAATTAGCCTGTATACGCAGCCCCTCAGTGGCTTTAAGTTTAGGCTTAATCGCCACAAAACAGGAAAAAACTCAAAAACAAATACCTGTCAGAGTAAAAGTCGACCTCAATGCATTTAGAAGAATGTTTTCCATTAATCATGTAGAGAGGTTGAGAACCACTGAGGCCGAGTCTGTCAACTCACATTCATAAGGTGTGTTTGGCTTCAGCTAGTGGTCAGAGAGAGAACTGCAGGTCCTCCACACTGAGCAGACAGACAGACAGACAGACAGGCGTCTCACCATACATGCAGCCTGGACGGCCTCAGAGATGATTCCTGCGTCCGGTTCACACCAGAACACGTGACACTCGAATCGCTGCGTGCCGCCGTCGACGATCACAGCGAAGGTGTGGCTGTCGTGGCCGACGCCCAGAAAGGTGAGGAAACGCACCTGACACTCCCAGAACGGCTCCTCCCCCTCCTGTCAGGATCCGGTAACACAGATGAAACAGAGCTGAGGTGACCTCTAACCCGGCAGATAAACAGTGTTTTCTGTTCTAACAATGACGGTACCTCTCCCTTCCACAGAGACAGGACGTTATCAGTGATGTGGATCACAGTCGGCTCCCAGTCGTCTCGGTCTGTAGAGTTCATGATGCTCTCGATCGCTCTGTTCAACACCTCCATACCTGCAGCACGCAAACACACCTTCATTCAGAAACCCACAGTTACAGCAACAGCCTTCAGATTAATCAGCTGCACGTGTTCAAGTTACAAGCCTCAGATTTCAGGCCTGGTTGATTTGGCGACACCCGTTGGTCATTGGATGTAACAGTAGGTGTGTTTTTAAAAGTCCAGGTCTGAGAGTTCGGTTGGAGATGACACTAGGAGGTCCACTCAGATCTGAGCTTGTTTTGGCCCTGGTATCAGGTTAACGCTGCCTGCAAAAACCAGGACACCCACCCAGACTCAACCGCACCAACACAAACTAATGATTAATGAATTCATTCACGAACTGATCAATAAACTCACTGGCGTATCCGAGCAATCAGCTGGCACACCTGGCATTTATTAGCTGTTGTTTCCCTGTCACCTCTGCCTGCTCCTGATGACGGTTTTAAAGTGAAGCCGAAAGCCTGAGAAAACTGCCACCACGCCTCCGTTCTTCTCTGGAGTAACTTCGCTCTAAAATAACTGCATCACTCATCAGCGTCACCAGAAGCTTTAACCATGAGTTTGTTCACCGTCTTTACATGATGCAACAAACGCAGAGGTCAATACGGGTGTGTTGAGGTGTAACAGGTGTCTTTCTGTCCTACCCATGGCTCTGGACACGGGCAGGTTACCAATGTACTGGACCTCAAACTTCTGGACCTGCTTCCGCACCGCCTCCAGGAACTCAACTGAAACAACAACAAGTAATTCTTAAAGAACCAATCACAGAGCGACAGGTGATCTCAGAGATCCGAACAGGTGACTTACCTTGTCTGGGCAGGTCTTCAGGTGAGATGCTCTCCATCGTCAGAGAGCGAGACGGCCTCATCAGCGCCTTCTCTGACATCATCTACAGACACAGAAAAGTTTAAACGTCCGGGTTTTTACTTGTTTATCCTGCAACAGTGCGAAAGGATCAGTCTGGTTTTAGATTAAACGTCTGTTGCTGTCAGTAAATCTCATTTAAGGAGACCTTTAAAAACGTCGATTCATTGTTAAACTGGACTCGCGAGCAGATACACACTTTCAAAACAGGTTCTGTGGTTTTGTGAAACAGCTGATGATTTGTCGAACATAAGAAAATCACGGGATATAAGACACCGGTGAAAGCACACCATATGGAAAAGGTAACTACACCAAATGGTACTTTATGTGCGTCGAATACACCAGGAATTTATTTTCACATGCCGTGGGATGGTCACCCAGGTGAGAAATCTTGGCTCGTTGTGACGGCCGTTCTGTCAAGCTGATGCGTCTTGATCAATAACTTCTCACTAATGTGATATTTCACTTTCCCTCAGAAGCGGCTCGCCGGTTGGACAGCAACAAAGAAATATTTAGCATTAAGGTGGCAGCCCCCTCATTCTGTCGCAATATATTCATCAGCAAAATAACAGGTATTTCATATACAACATTATATTTACAGGTACCCAGCATTTACAAAAATGCTCAGAGTATAATTTATTTCTCCCAGTTGTTTCTCCTCATACCAGTAGGAACCAGTCAGTGTTCTACTGGGAACTGATCATGCAATGAAATTGGACTGTGAATCACAGACTGGATTATAAAGTTTTACCAAAACAATTTAATGTGTCCAACACTTTGGTTTTTGACCAAATACCTGCACAACTAACGGCGTTCTCCTCAGCCTCAGCTGTACTTTGTGTTCACTGCTGATTAGCTAATGTTGCGTGCTGACACGCTAAACTGCGATGGGGAACGTGGTGAAGGATACACCTGAGAGTGTGCTCAGGTTCTTTAAGGACACTGCAGGGGCTCACTGACCTTGGAGCACATCTCGTGCAGAGCTGTGGCGATGGCTTTGGCAGGAGCGTCGCAGCGAAACACGTGACACTTTAGCACACAGCTGTCCTTATCTCCGGCCACGAAGGCAAAGTCCCTGAACGCACCACGCGCACACACACGCACGCGCACACGCACACACACACACACACACGGTGGTCATGTGGTTGTGGTCGACCAGCTGATGGGCAGGTGATCAGGTTAAACCAATAAATTACCCTAACATATAGAGGAGGTTGTCTAGATGAGTGTAACTGTGTGTGTTCATGGCTCTGGCTGTGAAGAGGTAAAGGTAGAGTGGTTTACCTGTCCCTGCCCAGGTTGAGGGGGGAGGGGGGGCAGGGCGTGTTAAAGAAACAGAGAAAGTGACAGTGTTAGTGCAAACAGACAGGAAACAAACTGAAAGGTGAGTTCGATTTCAACACCTCAGCGTGTAGAAACATCCAACTGTGTGTGCTGTCAGAAGAAAACCTGCCGTCTCGTAGTCTTCAAAGTTCTTTTTCTAGAGAATAATTAATCGATTTTATTCTATTGGACATTTTTAAGATATTTCGGCAACATTTACAAAGTTTCTTTGTAAAATAACAAACCTACTGAGGACGTTATAGAAGAAAAACCTCTAGTTTTAACAAGGTACGTTGATTTTGTGTAATAACGAGTAAGTTTTGTGTTATAACAAAATAAAGGCACATGTCTTTGTCTTGGTAGCACGATGTGAAGGGGACACCAGAGGACTGGTAGTTTTCATTTGGACATCGGACAGACAGGGGGACAGACGGGGAGAGGTGGATCGACAGGTCTGGTTGGCTCACCTGCCGTTGTTGCAGCCCACCCCCCAGACACGGATGTTGATGATTGGCTGACAGTGGAGGGGGGTGTGGTCTAAAGGGTCCAACAGGGTCAGAGTGTCTTTCTTCAGAACCAGCATCATCTCCCGACCCTGCACACAAACAGATAGGTAGGTAAAGGAGACAACACAAATCAGTTCCTGTCTGATCAGGTTTAAATCAGATCTCGAGTCAGACCTTGACAGTATTAACAGGTCTAAACCAGACCCTTACAATCTAAATTGCTTTAAACCAGATAGTCTGGACAGGTCTGAAGCAGGTTCCGACAGTTTTTACCAGATTCTGATAGTCAAAACAGGTTTAAACGAGATCTCGACGGTATGAACAGGTTCTACAAGATCTCAACAGTCTAAGCAGTCCAGACTGTTCTTGTTTGTGGTTCCCCGACGGTGGAACCAGGTACCAAATGTTATCAGAGCGAGAGTGTCCCGCTTAACTTCAAGAACCTCTTAAAGACTCATCTCTTCTGAGAGCATCTCCTCTCCTGACACCGCTGACACCTCTTGCATGCCCAACTAGTGCTTTTGGTGAACTTCTGTACCTGCCCTCCCTGACTTTGTCTCGTTGGACAGTTCTAGTCCTCAGTACCTACTTCACGGTCTCCTACTGTACTGAAGCTTTAGTCATGTCCCTCATTTGTAAGTTGCTTTGGATAAAAACATCTCCAAATGAGTCGGTGTAATGTATATGTAAACAGGTTTAACCCAGATCCTGATCCTCTAAACAGGTTTAAATGAGATTCTGGTATACTAAACCAGATCCCGACAGTTTAAGCAGGTCTAGAAGAAGCTAAAACATTTGGGAGAAACACTGTAGAAAGATTCAGCAGCTTATCTCAGTTCATGTCCACATTCTGGGTCAGTTTGTGATGGATCTACACTCTAGACAGACAGACAGACAGGTTCCGGTTCAGCAGGTGTCTCACCTCCCCCCAGGCTCCCGGCCTGTCTCTCTGCTCGGGGCTGCTGCAGTGAGACAGCTGCTGGATGACGTTACTGACAGCGAGACTGCTGCGACCAGGAGACAGGTCCTCCTCCTCCACCTGCAGCCAGCCCAGTGAACGCACTGCAAAACACTGACAGACAGACAGGTGGAGAGATTAAGCGGTCAGAGAGTTGTTGGGTGACAAACAGAGAAACCGGGACACAGAGAGACAGACAGATTGAATCAGATTAATGCTAGATTAAAATAAAACTATGGTAGAGAGAGGTACACACACACCAGGAGAGAGAGAGAGCGAGATTAGTCCAGATTAGACCACCAGAATACAGCGGACTAGCAGCTCTGAATCAAAGACGGACGTCCCTTTATTTACTTTATTCACTTTTGTTTGTACAAGTCGCACATCATCTGCTCACAGTGTCATCTTTACCTTCCCCTGACATCACAGCTGGTGGTCACAGAAGACACCTTCTGCTTCTATAAACAAGATGGACGCAGCTGTTGTTGTTCATGGTTTCATGAATCCGAGGACAGCAGACCAGGAAACGATGCTCAGATTATATTTTGAAATATAAACTGGTACCGTTTTATTTTGTTAGTTGGTTGGTTTATTCGTCAGCGGGTTACGCAAAGAGTACCCAACCGATTCACAGAACCCGGTGGAGGGATGGTTCTTAGGTCAGGGAAGAACCCGTTCCATTTTGGTCCGGATCGGTCAAAGAGACAGATCCAGGATTTCTCTATCACTTTCTTTAACATTGCGAAATAGGGCATTTTACCCCTTGGTGGAGGTACGTGCTACGGAGCAACAGTCTACTTGTTATTATCACCATTATTATTATTATAGCGGCGGTCATACCTTGGAGTCAGGGTCGTGGTTGGTGAGATAATCTTCATTCCATGAAGACCTGAGAGAAAAAAAAGAATTCATGCCGTTTGTGTGTCAACCCGTGTAAACGACAGCCTGGACGGTCCTCATGAGCCTGTAGAATAACAGGCGAGTGTGTGCGTGCACTTGTATCGCAGTCTTTGTGAGGACCAATGTCAGTTTTTGAGCCATAATAGTGAGGACATTGATGCATTGTGAGGACATTTTGCTAGGTTAGACGTGATGGTTAAGGTTGGGGTGAGGGGCTATGGAAAGTGCTCTGTCAATGAGGGTCCCGATAAGTGCGGAAAGACAAACTTGTGCCTTACCTGTCCTCAGGCGGTCCGTCTGTCTGTCTGTTGGGGATCTGCTGTCCAGCTGTCTCCTGCTGAGACACAACACCACAGAAGAAGAAACACTCCAGAAGTCTGCCTCTACATCAGACAAACCTGAGCTGATCTGAGCTAACTTGGCCTACCCAGACTAACTGGGTTCAATAAATAGGTTCTAACGTGTTAGAACGTCCTTGTTCTAACGTGTTCTATCTATCATGCTCTAACTGTTATATCTGTTGTTGCACGTTTTAATCTGTTCTTAATGTTCTAACCTGGCGTAACCTGTTATATTTGTTCTAACGTGTTCTAACGTGTTCTAACGTCTTCTGACCTGTGTGTCGAGCTGCTGGGGCGTCCCAGTGAGGCGGGGGTGTTGCCACTGGGTGGCGCCGGTGGGAACGTGCCAGTAGTAAGTTCCTGTGGAGTCTTTGATCGTTCTCCAGCCGGAGGGAAGGTCCGGGTCCAGCAGCAGGTTCTGGTCTGTCCAGATGTTGTCTGCAGGGACACAGAAACTATCAGCACCTGTCCTCCACTCTGATCAATGTGAAAATGTAACTCACTGCTGCTGTTAGCGCCCCCTACAGGCCGTAGTGTTGATTACACCACAATATGAATAAGCATCATCCTCACGATTTATCTGTTAAGGTCCAGTCACACCAGCATTTGAGGCAGTAAGTCTCTCACTCGCTAGGGTGAAGTAAATCCAGCCGGAGTTCGGTTTTGGTCAATTCTGACCTGCAGATTTACACAGTGCACCAATACCAGTACTGGGAGATTTTCCACCCAGTAGGCCAATTTAAATGGGCAGGTGGACACAATACAAAACTGATACTCTTTGTACCATTTAGGCAGTTTCCATCAACCAAAGGTTTTGTCTAAATACCAGAGGTTTAAACTGTGAGGGAGGAGCAGAGGGACAGAGGTGAGGTGATGATACTGTGTGAGGCGAGGGGGACAGGTGGGTGCAGTGATTACATCTGTAACCAGCTTCTCTCCAATCAGCTGGCAGTCTTAAGTGGCGAGAGACGAGCTGATTGGTCGGGAGACGTCAGTCATTCGGCTAAATTTAGAGCAACTGAAATCCTGTTAAGCTAATAATAACAGCTAATATCGATCGACAAAAATAACATGTCAGCAGTAAGATACTGTTAAAAAAATCAGCCCTCCTCCTCCTCTCTTACTCTGCACTTTTATTTCTGCAGTAGAAGGTGACTTTAAGCTGACACGCTCCGCTGGCACATGATGCCACATAAAAACCGTATTCACTCAGTCCTACAGAAATCAATAAACAAAAATTCAATAAATTCGTCAATCAGTGAATTTAGTCATTGACTCTTAGGTCAGCTTATGATCTAACCCACTGCACTCTCTGTGGCTGAGAGTTAAACTCTCTTTATTTACAGACGTTTAGCAGAGTACTTGCATTAACCAGGCATCTCATATATCGTTATTTTCAAAATAAGTTGGGCCTCCACTCAGCCTTGCTCACAGTTTGCCCCACTGTTCACACATGTTGCTGCAACAAAAAAGAAAAACCCCAAATGACTTCACCATAGACCTTCATTATAAAATAAACCTCAGTAAAACTGTCTTGTTGAAGGACAGGGGACCTTCAACTTGACACAAGGTCAATTATTCCTCTTTGTACTATGGATTTTAATCCATGAAGGTTTTATATTTGTAAAACCAGAGCCTAGAAAGGAGATTTTACAGTATGTTACATCTCAATTTAAAGTCCAGTATCCAGGTCTTGTTCATTCTTCACTCATGGCCCCAACCTGAGCCCTGTTTTCCTAGTCTATATTTGTTTACATATTGTCAAACTTTCACCATTAAACTTATGCCAAATCAGCTGCGATCAGCTCCTGTTCTCAGTGTAGCCGTGGATGTTCAGACAACTGGATCACTGTGATACTGAGGGAAACTTAAAATAGGAAGATTCTGAATGAAGTTCTGCAGCCTCTTTTTTCTCAGATTTCTAGGTGGATTTCTGGAGCTTTATTCTGGAGGGACATCAGAGATCATGATAATCGGAAGTCTGACTGAATCCTATCAACACAAGTTTCATGTCTGGGTTCAGATCTG
>NC_053416.1:295000-375000 GCF_016859285.1 Xiphias gladius | reverse complement strand
TAGGAAGTTAGACCGGTTCTCCTGCAAAGTAAAAGCCTAAAGTTTATTGTAACGGTAGAGGATTACATACAACCAAAATCACTGCATCCTAACATTCAGGATATTTTTATTATTATTATTATTATTATTACTATGAAAGAACACCTAGACATTGTCACACTTCTAACACGTTTATTTTTGTTGCTGTTTTTACTTACCTACTTGTTTATACTTATACTTGATACTGCTAAAAAAAATACATATAATAAAAAGAGTATATATATAATTGTCTTTTAAGCTGCGAGGGTTACTGATATTTCGTGTTAACTAGTTGATATTTCGTGTTAACTAACTTTTACAGTGGACCTAAATTTGAAGGCTGACATGAACTGCTGGTCACATCCTGCTGTCCACAGAGAATGAAAAATAAATGACAGAAAAGACACATATACAGCATATACATTATATTCTATATAAAATTCCACACACATGAAAGTTATAATATAAAGAACAAAAAGCGTGAAATACTTTGACCTCCAGCCGCTCTTATTTTGATTGGGAGCGGAAGTTATTTAGTTTAGTGTCGTTCATTTGACACGGACGAATTTCGCTTAAAGTAAACATGACACCGGAATGTTCTCGCAAGAACTTTTCATCTCTCTTTAATTAACTATTAATTTAAACCCAGGGTTTCCTAAAATCTATAGGGTTGTTTTATCTCTTCAGGTTAGCCGTTAGCTTAGCTTCCTCACCGGGAAGACAAAGCTCTAGTTATTTGACACGGTGGAGTCCAACATGGAGGACATGTACATTAAACCAGGTGAGACCTACCTTCACTGACCAGCTCCTGACGACGATTACTGAAGTTAATGGGAAAAGCTGATGATGCTAATGAAGTCTTGAATGAGTTTCTGACAGCTAAGGCTAACGGCTAGCACGAAACTTCGACAAGGTAGATCCTGGATTGAGAGTTACCTAGGATTGGCAAAAGGGAGTGACGAACTGCATTCAGGAATTTGGCAAATTAATGTTTACTCAAGCCTCTAGTCCAGAAGTAAATGCTTTGTAAATATAAATTAAGGCATTTACGAATTAATCGTGCGTTGCTTTTAGTTCGGGCTATGGATGATTTACCGAAAAGTGATGATTCCTATAGCAATAGAGGGTTTGTTACAGGTTACCGAGTTGTTCTCAACTAATAAATCAATAGCATTAGAGCAGTTACTTGAATGTTATGTGTCGGTGTCAGTGAATTCCGACGTTACACCAGCAGATTTGGTGTGTTTGTGATCTAAATGCAGCATTTACTGGCAGAACCCGTCGATTCATAAATGTGTCAAGTCATGTTGACCTGAATGAAAAGGCAGCCAAAAATCCAAGGGAGTTTGGTTGGACTCGCTTGCCATTTAAATGACAGATGATGCCGTACTTACACCCTGTTCTTTGACCCAGATATTGACAGGTGATGTTAGTGCACTACTTTGCTGAGTTTCTGTACTGTGAGGCTAACGGCTAGCACGATAGTTCGACTGCTTGGATCCCGGGATTGTGATTTAGGCCGTATTGACAAAACGGTTCGACGAACTGCATTCAAAAATCCGGGAAGTTAATGCTCCTTTAAAGGTCTAGAAAAGAATTACACACTTTTTAAGAATAACGTAAAGCATTTAATTTAGTGTTGTTTTCTATTCACCATACAAATAATGCGCCCAACAGTAGTTATTAATGTAAAAAGCAAGGTTTATTAGTGGTTGTCCTGTTTTCTTAATCCCGATTTATTCAACGAGTAGTAGCATCATAGCAGTTGCGTGGTTGTGTAAATTAGCTTTAACTCTACATCGTAACATTTCGCTAAAGTGCGTTGTTTAAAGGGGCCGTGTGTAAGTTTTCTCTGCCGCTGAACGTGGTTTCTTGCCGGGAGCGGGCGGTGGTGATGCTCGCTCCCCGAGAGCTTCAGCCATCGTTGGGTTTAAGAGCAGAGCTACTCCTCAGGCCAGACCGGACGCTACAGTGAGTCGCTATCGGTTAGCTATCGGTTAGCATGCTAACTTCGGTAGAACGGAAGAAGTGACGGAAATAGAAGCAAAACCACAGTGGACACTGGCGGTTCTTGTCACCGCTGGTCTCCACCGCTGGTCTCATCTGTTGGTGAGTAAAGGAATGAAGTTTGATGCTGAACTCACAACGTTTCCCCCGGACTGGTCAGTAAACAGCTGTTGCTAAAGCCTACATATGACCCCTTTAATCATCTGAATGCAGCGTTTAGTGGCAGAACCTAACGATCTCTAAATATATTGAATCATGTTGTCGGGACTGAAAAGCAGCCAAAAAGTCTATAGAGTTTGGTTGGACTCACTCCACGTTTAAATGACAGATGATGGAGCCATTCTAGCGTGGCACCCGATTCGGGGACTTTGAATCCAGAAATCAAATCAGATTCATATTGGAGCTGAAACTATTAGTCGATTAAGTGGTCAATTGATTGACAGGAAAATAATTGGCATATACGTTGTTAACTGATTATTTGTGTCAGTCAATTTTCAAGCAAAAGCAGTGAAAAAAAAAATCCAAAAATTCTCTGATTCCAGCTTCTCAAACAAATCGATTTGGTGCTTTTCTTTATCACATATCACAGTGAACTGAAGATCTTTGGCTTTTGTTGATGGAGCAAAACGTGGACAGTAAATTAAAATGGAGCGTCTACGTTGAGAGTCTGTCTGCTAGGCTGGCTCAGACTGTTGGTGTGGGAACCCAGATCACGTACAGGTTCTACAGTACTGTGCTGGAAAGCATCATTAGACGTTGTACGGCGTCATGGAACGGCTCCTCACCGTCTAGTTAAAATCTAGAATAGGCAACATGGGGAAAACAGCAGTGAAAGTGAGAGGACACACGTCTTCTCACACCATCAGAGAGAACTGGACCCTCAAACATCCTACATCCAGAATATGAATCATTACCTTCAGCAAGACGGCACAGAGCCAGCAGACGTAAGAACAACCACGATAACTTCTGTGACACTGGTCAACAAACTACCAGCTCAGTCCTGATGTAGAGCAGCTGTCCCTCCACAATATGGGTCTGGGGGATCCCCGACAAAAATAAGTGTAATACAGCAGAACTGGTGTTTCTGGTTCGAGGGTCCTATTATCAGACCTCGCTGATGCAGTCTAGTTGTATGAATTATGGTTTGAATCCTCATCTTTAAAATGTGTATGTATTTATCTGTATATTTTATCTCACGGGGAAGGTACAACATATTTACATATCAGTTTTATTTTGTTGTCTCTGTTTTATGATTGTGTCTTGGTGAGCCACTGTACTTTTTTGTTGGCTACATGTTGTATTGAAGTGGATTGCAGCTGTGTGCATCGCTGTTGCCCAAGTCAAGTTTATTGATGACAACAAAGTACATTGCAGTCATACATTCTTACCTTGTCTCAACAAGACATTTGAAGACATCGCCTCAGGCTCTGGGAAGAGGTGTTGAAGAGGGGTTCACCATCTTTTTTTATGGTTGATCATGTCATCCAAAAAAAAATTCCAAGATTAATCAATTATGAGAATAATCATTAGACTAATTTATATTCATCTTAGCATCTCACTGTCATCAAGAAAAGAGAATAAGACTGTTTCTCAGAACGTTGAACTAACCCTTTAACTAACCTAAACACCTGTCTCTGTGTTGCCAAGGTAACCAGGAGCGGGGTTGGAACGACCCCCCTCAGTTCTCGTACGGCCTTCAGATGGCCCGCGGACAACAGAGGAACTCCCTGAGCAAGAGAGCAGCGCCACCTGTTTCAGGTAAGAGAACACACCTGTCTCCATCATGACGGAAATAACAGGTGAATATCGGGTTAGTCTATTGTAATGCAGTAGTTTATGTGGCTTGTTTTGGTATTCTAACCTTATTATGAAAAGCACGAAAACCAATTTCATCTTCATTTATTTGCAAGATGATGTAAATTTATATACAGTAACTGAAAAGTAACATTTATGTTACTTGTATATACTTATATCTGACTCCAGTGTGTCCCTCACACTCCTGAAAGCAATCCTGCGCCCTTCATTCTGAGGACATTCTTGTTATATCTCTGCTGCTTGTTAACTGATAGATCGTCACGCTGCTTCAGGTGGGTCGGGTCTCTTCGGATCAGGTCCAACTGTGCACGGGTCTCTCTGTTTTTAAAAAGGAATTCATGAATGTCAGGTTCTGGTAGTTTTTCCACTGGTCTGTTTTTGATCAGACCTATAAAAAAGACGTCTCAGAACCACCAGAACCACATCAGTTTCCGGAGTCGCACTGTTGAGATCAAACTAAACTCGGACCCAAGTACAAATGTGCAGCAATGAAGAAATAAAGCTTTTCTTTCAATAAAAGTCTAACACCACAATTGATGCCTCAAACATCTTCTCTGATGGTCCCCAGGTGCAGGAGCTCCGCCCCCTATCCCTCCCTCCTCCAACCCTCTGGCCCCACCCCCGTGTCGTGTAGCCCCGCCCCCTCCACACCCAGGTGAGAAACAGAAGGTTTTTACTAGAAAGAGATGAGCGCTGCTGTCGTCCCGATTGGCAGCAGAACCTAATATATTTTCTATGTTTTTGAATTCTTACGTGTCTCTGACTCATCCCAGCTCCTCCTCCACCTGGCTGCATGGCCACACCCCCGCCTCCTACAGGACCGATGAGAAGTCAGAGAGAGGCTGACAGCAGCCAATCAGAGAGTGAGCCTGATGTGGAGGCCGTAGTGTTGGTGTTGAACCGAGCGCTGGCTGCCTGCACACAGACTGTTAAAGTGAGTTTAAATCCTTCAGACCCAAACAGCAAGTCTGGTCTGGATTCTGTAAAAAGATTCTCCACACCCGCGGATTACTGAAGTCGCTGAAAGATAAAAACATTGAAAGTTAAAACAGAAGCTTTGTTCCGATCCACAGTTGCTTCTGTGTATTTTTTTTTTTGTTTTTTTAAAGAATAAGGGAAATCTTTAATTTGGTTTAACTGGGTTTAGAAGATGCTTGAAGCTCTTCTGGGCTCTGGGAAAGTTTTACAGACATTAAACTCTCAAGGCTTGAAACTTGGATGCACCAGCCCCATCTGCAGAATCAGTATCAGCCCCAACAATGACTTTATATAGCAAAACACATTAAGTGCAATTGTCTGGTTGATGTGTTGAGCAACTGCTGATGCTCAGCATTTCCTGTTTCACAATAAAAGCATTTTAATGTGATGTCAGTGGTAGGCCTTTACTGTGAAACCAGTGACAGCGTTGACAGTAACGGTTGGCTCGTGTCAGCAAAAACTGATGCAATATAGTTTTTCTAATGGTACTGGACTGTATTTGGACTGTACAAGTTCAGTACAGGACACATTTTCTAATCTACAGCTGATCAATATCATCTGCTTAACCAGAACATATCCAGAATAATTCCTCAAAAAATAGATTTGTTAATTTATGAGTCAAAAGAAAAATGTTTATTCTTTTATTAATTGAGCAAAATGGGGGAAATATCACTCTCTGCTCTCTGGCTCACTTACCAGAGTGGGACAGTAGTCTCCCGACCTGTTATCCTGTGGATACTCCTTCTGATTCCTGCTGCCTGTGGACTTTGGATTGACTGGCTGCTGCAGTTTGGTTAAGTTACACTACTTCTGAAGAGGTTTATTGGCTTTATTGAGAGTAGAGCGGCCTGGTTGCTTAGTGGCTAGTCCGCCTGCTAGGATCAGCCTGTTTTCAAACGTTTCAACAACAACGTGGCTCTGCGACTGTAATCTGTCCTGCTCACGACTGACGGGCAACATCCGCCGTCTGAAGAAGAAAATCCGTCTCCTTAGCCCAGTTCAAGCATAAGGTGGCAGTCAAAAATCTGGTGATTAGGACAGGTGATCTAGGACAGTCTGACTCTGAGCTCTAACCGGACGTCCAGGGGTCAGACTCTCACTGACTGTGTGACCTTTGACCTGTCTGCAGGCTCAAGTGTGTAATGATGTGGCAAAGAGACTCCGCCTCCTGGAGGACGGCTGGAGGTCAGGTAGACTAAGCCTACCTGTCAGGAGACGCATGGACACCCTGGCTCAAGGTAACCTGTCTCATCATACACCTGTCTGTGTCTCCGTCTGTCTTTCTGTCCACCTGTCTCAGTACACACCTGTCTGAACACTTACATGTCCCTCTCTCAGAGTTGCAATCAGGTCAGTGGGACGCAGCTGATGAGGTCCATCGCTCACTGATGGTCGATCATGTGACCGAGGTCAGCCAATGGATGGTCGGCGTCAAACGACTCATCGCTGAGACCCGAAAGCTGAGCCCAGAACTCCTAGAACCATTTCAGAAACCTGCGGAACCAGTCCAGGACCCAGCGGAACCAGTCCAGGACCCAGCGGAACCAGTCCAGGACCCAGCGGAACCAGTCCAGGATCCAGCGTCCCAGTCCTGACTCTCTTAATCCTGCAGGACTCTCCAGCAGGTTTCTTTCTTCTCTTGAAAAACTTTGACTTTTTTTAATCCAAAACCAGGACCTGGTGGCGATAATTCTCACATTTACACTTCAGCAGAGGGTCAAAGATCAGAACCCCAGGTAGGGGGTCATTGGTTTGCTCAAGGAAACTCAAGCAGGGACAGACCTACTATTCAACTTGAAACCCTTCTGTTCTGCGCTAGACTATATCTGGACTCTGGACTCCAGTCTTTGAACTCTGGACTTTCGACCAAGGACATTAAAGTCTGGACTCTGAAATTTAGACTGTGTCTGGTGTCTTGACTCCGGACTTAAGACTCTGACCTCTGAACGATAGACTCTGAAATTTAGACACTTTGGAGTCTCAACTCAACACTTGAAACTCTGGGTTCTGAACTAAGGACCCTAGACACTGGACCTTAGACTCTGAACTCTGGGCTTTGGACTCTGGACTCTGTGTACTTTTGTGACTCTAGACGTAACTCTAGACTCTTGACCTTGAACACTGAACTCTGGACATCCTGGACTCAGAATTTTAGATTATAGACTCTAAACTCTGAACTCTTGTTTCCAAATTCTGACCCCTGGGCTTTGGATTTTAGACTCTGATCTGTAGACTTTGGACTCTTGACTGTTGACACTCTGGGCACTCAAAACTCTGGATTGTGGTCTCAAAACTCTGGACTTTAGACTATGTGCTCCAGACGTTGGACACTCTGATACTCTAAACTCAAACCTCTGGACTCTGGATTTTAGACCCTGGGATTTACCCTCTGAAATCTATACTTTGGACTCTTCAAACTCTGGGCACTTGACATTCTGGACCCTGGTCTCTGGACTCCGACTGACCCTGTCATCCATCCCATTCAGCTACTATAAACACCCTAGGTCCAAATGGACCTGTGTTCCCTGGAGCCATACGTAGAAACCCACTGTAAAAGCCACCGGGTGTGGTAATGGACAGTGATTTAAAATTGGACAAACAGATAAACTCAGTAATCAAATCTAGTTTTTTCCAGCTGAGGCTCGTCCTTTTTATCGCTTAATGATTTTGAAGTGGTTAGACGTGCTTTCATCTCGTCCCGACTTGACTGCTGTGATGCCCTTTATGTTGCTGTTAGGTTTTCCTCTCACGCTGGCAGTCGGTCCAGAATGCTGGAGCTCTTCTTTTGACAGGGAGACCACATGTCCCCTGTCCCGGCCTCCTTTCACCGGCTCCCTATAGCTCCAGCCTGTGTCTCTGACCTTTTACAACCACACGTCCCGTCAAGGTCCCTCAGGTCCGCTGACCAGTTGCCTCTGGTTGTCCCAAGATCAAGGTTGAAGCACAGGGGGGATCATGTCTTTGCAGTTATGGTCCCCAAACTCTGGAACAAGTTGCCTCTGCATGTTAGGCTGGCCCCTAGAGGGCCTGTTTTAAATCCCATCATAAAACACGTCTTTATCCCTCGGCTTTTACTGCTCTTTGTGTTTTTATTGTGTTGTCATATGGATTTTGCTGTTCTGTTTTGATTTCACTTTGATCAACCGTTGTTTTTAATTGTGCTTTCTAAGTAAATTTGACTTGACTTGACTTGACTTGACTTGACTTGAAACAACCCAGAACCCCAATATCTCCGGTCTCTCTCTAGATTCGTGACCCTGAACGATCTAGTGATGTTTCCAGCGGCCACCGCAGAGCTCTCCGCAGTGTCAGTAAAGCTCAGTTTACAGTTTCAGACTGTGATGAAGGGAATCATGAACTGGTTTTGAGTTTGTCAGTAACAAACTGTCTTTACCTTCTAGTCACGATGGATCTGATGTGGGAATAAATCTTTTTCTCTCCTTTCTATGTTGGAGCGTCTTTGATTCTCTGAGTGTTTTTATTCATCATGTTTTAGGTGTCATGAACAGGGACGATCGGACACCTGGTCCTAACCCTGTAAACCCCGGGTCCGGTGTTGTCGGGCCCTCAGTAAAGGGATCTTCAAATGGGACATGTGCAACAAGAATTAAAAGCAAACATTTATACATTTCTATGGTGAGATCATTTTTATACAGCTAAACAGATCATTAGAGCCGTTTAAATTTTTTGTTAATGTTTGTTAAAGAGAGCAGCCTCAGTGGCAGCTAGCTTACCTGAAAAGCCTGAGAATTAAAGAAGGTATCTACACAGGTGTTTTTGGCCAGGTACTGATCCTGGTGTAAGAAACCGAGACAGTTTATTATGAGTTAAATTTCGTAACAGTTACTCTCTAACTCGTCCTTAGTCAATCAGCACCGTTATCAGAACAGTTACCACCGTTCTGTGTCATGCTTATCTGGCCCATGCCACATGGGATTAAAGGGGCTGTATGTAAGTTTTTCTCTGCCGCCGAACACGGTTTCTTGCCCAGAGCAGGTTGCGGTGGTGATGGTCGCTCACCAAGAGCTTCGGCCATCGTAGCATCATCCTCTCATGTCGGACTGAGGACAGACTGGACGCTACAGTGACTTACTATCACAAAGTGACGGGACGGGATGGGCCGGGGCTAGCTGGTTAGCGTGCTAGCTTCAGTAGAAGCGAAGAAGTGATAGAAATTGAAGCAAAGCAAGAGTCCACACTGGTGTTGGTTTCCATCGCTGGAGGCGGCTGTTGGTGAGTAAAGGATGAAGTTTGATGCTGAACTCTCAATGTTTCTTCCAGACTGGTCAGTAAACTTCTGCCTATGCTAATGTTGGTTAATTAGCGATAGCAAAAACCTACAAATAGCAACTTTTAATCACAATTTCATGTTACAAAACATGCATCTTCAGGTAATACATATACCTAATTATGAATATCAAACTTGTTCGTGTGAAGTCATGCGGTCTGTCTACTGCCACACAAACAGACACGCACACACAAGCATTGACCTTGATCGTTTTTGGGGACACTACATACAACTGGGGACACGGCTTTTGTCCCCAGTTGGACAACTAACTGGTCTTTGGTCTGAAATTTGTCCCCAAAAGTAGCCCTGGACAGATTCACACACACACACATACACTTCTGAAATGAATCCATTTCCCCATGATGAATAATGAGCTTTACGGAATTATTATAGGTCAAATGTATTAATTCATAAATAATACAAAATCTGTACAGTTACATGTATTCAGAGGACACATTGAGTATTATTTATTATTATAATGTCGTGTATGTAAAGTCTCAATGAAGCAGCAGCAGGGTTCTGCAGTGTTGAGATGTGACCAGCAGGAGGCAGCAGAGGACAGGAGACACGAGAGAGAGAGAGAGAGAGAGAGAGGGAGGGAGAGGGAGAGAGATATAGAGAGGGGGAGGGAGAGAGGAGGGAGGGGGAGAGAGATATAGGGAGAGAGGGAGGGAGGGGGAGAGAGATATAGAGAGAGAGAGGGAGAGATATAGAGAGGGAGAGGGAGGGGGGGGGGTAGAGAGAGGGGGGGTAGAGGGAGGGAGGGAGAGGGAGGGAGAGATATAGGGAGGGAGGGAGGGATATAGAGAGAGAGAGGGATATAGAGAGGGGGAGGGAGAGAGAGGAGGGAGAGATATAGAGAGGGAGAGGGAGAGGGGGGGTAGAGAGAGGGGGGGGAGAGGGAGGGAGAGGGAGGGAGATATAGGGAGGGGGAGGGAGGGAGAGAGGGATAGAGAGAGGGATATAGGGAGGGAGGGAGAGAGAGAGATATAGAGAGAGGGAGAGGGGGATATCGAGAGGGAGAGAGGGGGAGGGAGAGAGGGAGGTAGGGAGAGATGGAGAGGGGGATATAGAGAGGGGGAGGGAGAGAGGGAGGGAGGGAGAGAGATATATAGAGAGAGGGAGAGAGATATAGAGAGGGAGAGGGGGATATAGAGAGGGAGAGAGGGAGGGAGGGAGGGAGGGAGAGAGAGAGAGATATATAGAGAGAGGGAGAGGGAGAGAGATATAGAGAGGGAGGGAGAGGGGGATATAGAGAGGGAGAGAGAGGGAGAGAGATATAGAGAGGGAGAGGGGGATATAGAGAGGGAGAGAGGGAGGGAGGGAGGGAGGGAGGGAGAGAGAGAGAGAGAGAGGGAGAGGGAGAGAGATATAGAGAGGGAGGGAGAGGGGGATATAGAGAGGGAGAGAGAGGGAGAGAGATATAGAGAGAGAGGGAGGGAGGGGGAGAGGGGGAGGGAGAGGAGAGAGGGAGAGAGGGGGAGAGGGGGAGGGAGAGGGGAGAGAGGGGGGGGGGCTACACTGCTCTTTCTTCTCATTATTGTGGCTTTGCTTGTTGACACTGAACCAAACTGAGTTGGTCCCAGTGTTTGATTTTAGAAAGCAAGCCGGCGTCAATCCAGCTCTGTGACTACTCCACTGCCGGCGTAAAGGAACAACACTGACCCTCCATTCTTTTCTGGGGGGGGGGGTAATGTCAACATGGGTCCTCACAAGTGTAGAAAGTGTGTGTGTGTGTGTGTGTGGAGCCTGACAGCGGCACTGTGTTTGTGCACCGACCGTGTTTTCTTCCTCCTCATTTCTTCCTTCTGTTGATGGAGTTTCACACTCGGATCCGAGACGAACCTGCTCAGAAACGGCTGGAACCAGACACACCTGCACATGCTGCGGCACCACGATCGATCACCTCTGACAAACTGAGAAAAGCACCTTTGTTGAAGCTGGTCCGGTCAAATAACTCCTTTTTGAACCTTTTGGGCAGTTTCCCAAATGAAAAGTTGTAGAACCGAACGTTGAGACCGACAGGACTGAGATCAGTGACTGGACACACTGTGATAACTGATGATGACGACAAAACCAAAACTCACTTGAGTCCATCACAACTAGGCTGAAACGTTTTCCTGTTCAAACCTCAGTTAAAAGTCGTTGCTCAGAGAAAAGCCTCGAGTAAAAAGTTACATCTCTTCATATAGGTGAAGACTTTTCCGTTTATCCATGAGACTTGGCGTCGCTCATGCTTCATTACTGTTTCGTATGCTAATAAAACAGAAGGCTGCAGGCGTGTCTACAGACCCAACTCTTGTAATGTTTTAATATCCGACAACATTCAGCCACAGAAGTTAACAGGGAGGAACTGAGGAAAAAAAATCCTGCACAGCCTCAAAGACCAAATCGGTCGTGTCCCTTTATGTGACACTGATGTAGGTCAAGTGCTTCCTGTCTCCTTAATGTGACTAATCTGTGTTATTTTAGGGAAATATCATCACATCCCACAAAGACGAATTAATATCACGTTAACCGACAATAATCACCTTCCTTAGATGTTTCTGTTTAACTGAGCTGCAGTGACGTCACCTTGACCTCAAGTCTAAAGATTTTGGTTCCCGCCCATTTCTATGGGGGACGGAACGAGACCGATCTGCCGGTTTGAGAGGGGGAACCGAACCGAACCGTCACCCGGGACTTCAGGAGTTCATCTTGGTTCAGCTTTAACGGTGTGGACCAGTTGGCTCGGCCAACGGAAACGCTGCTGCGCTGTGTGTGGACACGGAGACGTTCTAGTTGTAGTGTGCTCATCCCTGTATTTAGTCCATTATCACACACACTGTTTCCAAGCTGCGGTCACTGGTCAGTGTTTATTCACTACCTGCCTCAGTGACGTGACATCGTGTGGGGAAGTTTAGTCGACCAGAAACATGATGTGACTGTGTTTTAACCGAGGACGACCCTGAGGACGCCGAAAAGTTTTAACCTCATGCACATGAAGAGGAAATGTACCTGTCAGCTCTGCAGCCATTTGCCAAAGACCTGAAAAATAAAAAGCAAAGCAGAGGTTCGGTCTCTACCTGCGTCGTCGTCGTAGCAGCTTCCATCTTCTGTGTGTTCTGTGCCGCCAGGATCACAGGTCTGATGGGCTCAGTGTCATGTACATTGTTGGAGGAAGTACAGGTCGCTTCTTTACACGCGCGCTGACACGTCCTCAGCCCCGAGCGACGAGCGGCGGAGTCTTCGTCACGAAGTCTGCGTCTGTTCGTTTCCTACTGGATGTGAATCGCTGCTGTCGTCACGGTGCGTTACTGTTAATCTGCCCTTCGGAGCTAACCAATCAAAATCCACCATATGCCACCACATATGTTTACTTACCAGCCCAGTGCCCCCAGTGCCCCCAGTGCTGCTGCTCTGGCCTCAGTCAGGCGTTACTGAAAGTAGCTTCCACACACTAAATATGAACAAACACACATGTGGCGTTCTCGCTAACCACTGATCGGGCACCTGTGACTATATAAAGAGATTAAAGTGCTCGGAAAATAACGGAAATCTGAACATCCACCGTTCCAGGAACACTGGGAACGTCCATCTGCTGATGAAGATCATGTGACATGATTGAAAGCTCCAGGATGTTGGTTCGCACCGTGTCTGTAATGAACTCTGCAACCTGTAGGAGAGGCTAACAGCGGAGTGGAGGTTATTATCAGTAGTTTGCTGCCGACAGGCTCTTGAGCTGCAGACACAGGAGCGTTTCATCTGAACTCTGCTGACCAATCAGCTCCGCTTCACTCCTCTCCTCTCTCCAGGGATGAAGAGGAGGAGGAGGAGGCTCGAAAAGAGGAAACCAAGCAGAAAGGATGAGTGACAGAAAGACAGAGAGAGAAACAGTAAGAAAGAAGCTGGTCCCCGCTGAGACAAACAAAGCTAAAAATAGACCGAGAGAAAGAAAAGAGAGACAAGCGGAGCGAGGCCCGTCCCTCCGGCCGCAGGTCGCAGAGACCCCATGTGCCCTGGGATGCAGGAAAAACTCCTCTGGAGGTGGGAGGTGAAGACCCTGTGGACCGGGATCTCAGCCAGATGTTCCAGGTCACCCTCGCTACTGGGTTCGGTTCATCAGATCTGTCCGGCAGCCTCCCCCGCCACAAAGCCACGGGTCCTGACAGATGAGTCGTGATTCATGCCACCACTAGAGGTCAATGTCAGGAAAACGTAAACGTTCCGATCGACAAATGGCCGATGCTGGTCTCGCATTAGGACGTCCGTCAAACCGCACGCGTTACGGATATCATGACACCAGCTCTGGCAGAAGTCCCACTAGCACCAGTAGCAGTGCCCGTTGCAGTAATATTCTAAGTCGCAGTGGTTATAGCAAATGTAGTTGCTGTTGAGGTACAGTAGTAAGGATATTTGCAGTAGCAGTAATCTTAGAAGTATAGTAGTACTAGTATGTCGTAATCTATGCAGAAGTAACAGTAGTAGAAATATTTGCAGTAGCAGTTGCAGTAGTAATACTATTTCCAGCAGTAGTAGTATTAATATTGTAGATAGTAGTAACAGCAGTATCAGTAGTAGTATAAATATTTGTAGTATTAGCAGTATTGTAGAATAGTAGTAGTAATACATTTTCCACTATCATCAGTAGAATCAGCACCAGTAATATTTAGTAGTATTAGTAGTAATAGCAGTATCAGTAGTGGCAATATGTGTAGTACTACTAGTACTGTGTGCAGTATCAGCACTAGTATTAGCAGTAGTACTGCAGTTTTTGTCCCAGAATACTCACTTGGAGCTGGCAGAGTTTGCAGTCTTACTTTCCAGCACAGACAGGATGCAGTTACTATGACAACCGTGTGTGTGTGTGTGTGTGTGTGTGTGTGTGTGTGTGTGTGTGTGTGTGTGTGTGTGTGTGTGTGTGTTTCCTGGCCTGTGATTGGCTGACGGGGGGGAGTGGGCGGGCAGGTTAAGCATCTGAAAGCGTCACTCAGTCTCTCTCAGATCAGGACAGAGAGACGCTGCTCTCCTCACTGCTCTCTTCATCATCCCTCCATCTTCTTCCTCCTCCTCCTCTTCCTCCTCTTCCTCCGTCCAGAACCAAAACTCTCTCTCTCCATCTTTCTTCTTCTCCTCCTTCTGTCTTATTTCCTCCACCCCTCAGACAAGCAGACGGGTCTAACTCTTGGCCTTCATCATCACCACCACCATCATCCTCAGAGGAACACGGACAGGGAGCCCTCTGACCCTCGCCCCGCTGGGTCGCCATGGCAACGGTCATCTGCACTCGTTTCACTGAAGAGTATCAGCTGTACGAGGAGCTGGGCAAGTGAGTATCACCATCACCTTCGTCATCTTCATCACGGTCTTCATCAGTATAAAGCACCATAGTGCTGTTTTAACTTCACTTCAAGTTTTCATTAGTTTTGTCTGATTGATATTTGACTGAATATTACAAGGGAGATTTTATTATGTATTCATATTTTCTACATCATTGTTATTATGTTTGTGCATATTTTTTTATCTACATTTATTGTATAAATTTTGAAATTTATTTAGATTTTTTAAATAGTTTTTTCTATTTATATTGTCTAATAATAATCATAATAAAAATATTAACTATTATTTTTAATATCTTCTAATTTTTACGTTTGATATTATTTTAAAAATGTATTTATTTAAATTTTTTAAATTATGATTTGTTTAATAATGTTATCATTATTTCCCAGTTTTAATTTTTATAACTATTATATTGAAACAGCTGATGTACGGATCAGCATTTTTATTATTATCATAATATTTATTTTATACATCTGATATTATTTCTTAAATGTTTCCATTAATTGTTTTTATTGTTATTAGTAGTGGTAGTCCTAATTTATGCTTATGTTATTTTTATATAATTTTCTATGCCTTTTTAGTTATGTTAATTACCAATTATCAATTCTTAATGTTTATTTTTGTTTTTAAAAAAATGATAATCTTTCAGGTTGTTACAGGTTTATATTTACATTTTTAGTAATAATTAGTAATACCATAATAACTAAAGAGACTATGAATAAATCTTACATTTTATTATTTATTAAAGTTATATAGATCATTTATAGATCAGCTGTGTTGAAGATCAGTCTCTGATATGAGGATAATGGATAGATAGACAGACGGATGGATGGATGGATGATGGATGATGGATGGATGGTTGGATGGATGATGGATGGATGGATGGATGGATGGATGGATAGATAGATAAGTATAACACCTTTTTGACCCCCTCCCACTCACTGCCCACACACACACACACACACACACACACACACACACACACACACAATGCCAGGTCTCTTACATAATGTCATGGTGGGTGGTAAAATGCAGCTTTCATAAGAACCACAGACACAGAGAGCTTCTGTAGTAACACAGTTACAGGGATGGAAAAGAGTCTGGGAACCTCATCATTTATATTTTATTATCGATATTATTATTATTATTATTATTGATCAGTGCATCGATTGTGTGTCAGGGATTCAAATCGGAACAGTGCAGAAACACTGGGTCCTACATTTCCCAAAATGCACCTGGACTGTGACTTTAATTAAAGCCTCACTAGTACCATTAGCAGTGAAAGCGCTTTTAGCAGTAGCGCTACTAATAGTAGTAGCGGTATCAATAGTAGTAGCAGTAGCAGCAGCAGCAGTAGTAGTAGCAGTAGCAGTAGCAGTGAAAGCACTTTTAGCAGTAGTAGTAGCAGTATCAATAGTAGTAGTAGTAGCAGTAGTAGTAGTAGTAGCAGTAGAAGTGAAAGCGCTTTTAGCAGTAGCGCTACTAATAGTAGTAGCAGCATCAATAGTAGTAGCAGCAGCAGTAGTAGTAGTAGCAGTAGTAGTATTAGCAGTAGCAGTGAAAACACTTTTAGCAGCAGTAGTAGCAGCAGTAGTAGTAGCAGCAGCAGCAGTAGTAGTAGTAGCAGTAGTAGTAGTAGCAGTAGCAGTAGCAGTGAAAGCACTTTTAGCAGTAGTAGTATCAATCGTAGTAGCAGTAGCAGTAGCAGCAGTAACAGTAGTAGCAGTATTAGTAGTAGTAGCAGTAGCTGTAGTAGCAGCAGTAGCTGTAGTAGCAGCAGTAGTAGCAGTAGCTGTAGTAGCAGCAGTAGTAGTAGTAGCAGTAGTAGTAGACGCAGTAGTAGCAGTAGCTGTAGTAGCAGCAGTAGTAGTAGTAGCAGTAGTAGTAGTAACATTAGCAATAGCAGCAGTATCAGTAGTAATCTGTTGGAATCCATCTTCTAAAAACGAGGTAAAATTGGTTCCTACTGTTGTGTTTCCAGGGGAGCCTTTTCCGTGGTGCGGCGCTGTGTGAAGGTGCTCTCAGGTCAGGAGTACGCCGCCAAGATCATCAATACCAAGAAACTGTCTGCAAGAGGTGAGGACCTGAAGGAGGTCTGCAGGCCTCAGGCCTCCTTCAGCAAAACACGGAGAACGTACAAGGTCTACATGTGAGAACTGTAGGAACAGAGTTTCACAGACAAAGACTCACCTGCTCGTACAGGTGTTCTTACACAACGGCAAATTAAATGTCTCTTTGTGGGGGGGGGCATATCATCAACTGACACTAGGTAACGTGTTTTAGCTGGAAACCTCAGATCACCACAGCAATAAATAAAGGTCTAAAACAAACAGAGTGTTGGTGCTGTAGGTGGGGCCAGGTGATTGGCAGGTGCTCCACTTTACCTGAAGGTCCAATAGACATTCACAGAACAGAAACTGGGCACAAAACACTCTGTGATGTGTAATTGTTGGTAGTTGTTGGACTTTTCAAGTAGAACAGTAAATCCAGTCATCAGTTAAAACAACTGATACAGAAACGTAACGGCTCATTATTCATGAGGATCCACCACATGGATGAGGTGCTCAGCGGTGCAGCAGAGGAACCAGACCAAATCCAGACATCCATGACAGGAAGTCTCGTCTTCAGGCACGATCGTTTAAATCGTGTCGTTATTACGGGTTCGACAGGAGAGTTGGTTTGCGTGTCTGTAGTCTATTAGATACCTGTCAACCTCTGGGGCTGCGGTGGTACAGGTGGTCAGGAGAGGTTCTACGCGTTCAAGCACAAGGAGAAAGCGATGAGCGGGGTTCTCGGAGTGGAACCGAGCGTCGACCCGGTAGATAAGACGCCAGCCGAGTTTCAAGTATCGCGCGTTAACACGTTTCCTACAAACAGCCGCGATGATTCGGAAGTCCTGCACACGACGGACCCAACACCCACGTGTCTTCATTACCCTTCATCACTCGGTTCAATGAAACGATAAATCTGCAACGCTTGACTTCATCCGCCCACAGATCAGTGTGTTGTCAATATGTAAACATGTAGAGAGAAACTAGATAATAACTGAAACTCATCAAAAATGACCCAATAACCTGGAGGCCGTTCATTTCCAGTTAAGGTGGAACTTCAGCGACCACTTTAATATTATCTGGTAAATGATTCATGGTTTTTGCCCTTTAATATATTATAAAGATTAACATGAACATACCTGTGCCCCGGGTACCTGTCGAGATAACCACACACACACACACACACACACACACACACACACATTCATTGACAAAACTGACAGAAAAAGTCAGCTGTGGATCTTTCTCCATTTCTATTGATTTTTTCATTTTTTTCCAGATCACTATTTTGGTTTTGAGATTTCTTTTGGTTGCTTAGCAACACCCTGCAAAGTTGACAAAGAAGTGTGCGTGCGTGTATGTGTGTGTCTGTGTGTGTGTGTGTGTCTGTCTGTCTGTCTGTGTGTGTGTGTGTGTGTGTGTGCGTGCGTGTATGTGTGTGTCTGTCTGTGTGTGTGTGTGTGTGTGTGTGTGTCTGTCTGTCTGTGTGTGTGTGTGTGTGTGTGTGTGTGTGTGTAAGATCACTGCAGCAAACTAACAGCTTATCAACCCTGTGACATCAAAAAACTTGACATCACTGTGTCTTCATAATAATAATAATAATAATGAAAGTGTGTTGGTGACGGTTGACACTGTGTGTTAGAGCTGCAATTGATTATTATTTGATTATCTTCATTACTCAATTGATTAATTTGTCAATGATTTTTTCATTTTGTCCATAAACTTCAGGGAGACATGTCCATCCTAACTTCCCTGAGACCAAAGTGACGTCATCCCATGTCTCGTTTGAGAACAGCAAACTTTGCCCTATTTTGAAATAACTCTGGTGTGTGAGTTACGTGCTTTGGTCATTGGTGAGGGACGAACTTTGTCAGGAAATGTCCGTCCCAAACTCCAGGGTAATGTCTCAAGTGTCTTGTTTTGTCCAAAACCCAAAGAGATTCGGTTTACTGACGGGAAACAGAGAACAGGACCTGGAACCAGCAATTATTTGACTTTATAGTGCGAATTTGTACTGAAATGATTTAATTATTACAATAGCTGCTAATTAATCTTCTCTCGATCAACTTATTATCCAGCTCCAAACATGGAAACTTTCTCTCGTTCGTTTTTTGTCTTTGTTCAGCAGCTTTTGAACCGTCGTTATCCCACATACGTGGTGTCCTTTTTTCTGACTGTCCATTTAATAAAATAAAAAGCTGTACAGAAAAATGACACAGGCACCTTCATAAAATATACAAATCACCCAAAATATGATTACAGAAAAGCAAAAATCTCGTTTCACTGTTTATACACAGAAAAACGGAGCAAATAAAACCCTTTATATGCAAAGAGATTTGATCCCAAATGTGCATTTTTCATTGAAATTTGGTTCATCTGTAAATCACAGAAAATATTCGTAATACTATTAATGTGAGACCGTGACATCTGCACTTTCAGCTGGTTTTCTCGGCTCGTGATTCAAAGGATAAATAAAGTTATGTATGGGTAAATAAAACATCATCAGCTTGTTCACTGAGCAACAGGGTCGGAGTCACACGACGTCAAATGTCTGGTTTTAAAACATTAGGAAATATTTCTGCTACATACTGTATATGTGACTTATATGTTCTGAATACTGGTGAGAGACATATGACTGTATGATATCATGTAGACATACGACAATAATATATCAGATTTTGTATGTGACGTCATAGAAGAGTGGAAAACTCTATTAAATGATAATAATAATGGTGACGGCGAACATCCCCGTCGGACAAATCTGTTTCAACTTTAGACTCTATCTAAATAATAACTGTTGTATACCAGCAGATCGAATGATAACCAGCAGAAAACAGGACTTTCTTGTGAGATGTAAACTCCGTGTGTTCGGATGCCAAATTGCCGCCTCCACATTTCCAGCTCTAACAAGCCACAAATTACACCACTTATCATCTGCTGATATTCTTTCCTGGCCGCTGCGGTCTGTGCCTCTGCTGATAGGAGTTTTTAATTGCAGTAACCACAGATGAGACTTTTTTCAGACTGCGAAAGTGTTTCTATCTGAGTATCGTCGACCGGAGGGAGGATGATGTTTTCTGTGTTTGATCAGCGTCTGTACCTCACGAGCTGAAACAGTGGATTGTACGTCCTGACATCCCCAACCTGATTCTGGTCTCTGATACAGTCTGTTCAGAGACATCGTCCTGTCGTGTCTGCAAAAGCAGGTTTACGTCTTTATTTCAAACAGATTATAAGTGTAAAGTCCTGTCAGCGCCCCCTACAGGCTGCAGTTGTCATTACTACCACAACCACACCACAGTGATGTCACAGTGTCACTGCCCCGACCGGCTGGGCTGAGAGAGGGAGGGAGAGACAGAGAGAGAGAGAGAGACAGAGAGAGAGAGAGAGAGAGACAGAGAGAGGGAGAGGGAGAGAGAGGGGGGGAGAGAGAGAGGGGGAGAGAGAGGAGAGAGAGGGTGAGAGGGAGAGAGAGGGAGAGGGAGAGAGAGAGACAGAGACAGAAAGCGAGAGACAGAGAGAGAGGGAAAGAGGGTGAGAGGGAGAGAGAGGGAGAGACAGAGAGAGAGAGAGGGAGAGGGAGAGAGAGAGAGAGAGAGAGAGAGAGACAGAGAGCGAGAGAGAGAGAGGGAGAGAGAAGGACAGAGACAGAAAGCGAGAGACAGAGAGAGAGGGAGAGAGAGAGACAGAGAGAGAGAGAAGCGAGAGACAGAGAGCGAGGGAGAGAGAGCGAGGGAGGGGGGGGACAGAGGGGAGAGGGAGAGAGAGGGTGAGAGGGAGAGAGAGGGAGAGAGAGACAGAGAGAGGGAGAGGGAGAGAGAGCGAGGGACAGAGAGAGGGAAAGAGGGTGAGAGGGAGAGAGAGAGAGAGAGGGAGAGGGAGAGAGAGAGAGAGGGGGAGAGAGAGGGGGAGAGAGAGAGAGGGGAGGGAGAGGGAGAGAGAGACAGAGAGAGAGAGAGAGAGAGAGGGAGAGAGAGGGAGGGAGAGGGGGAGAGAGAGGGGGAGAGAGAGAGGGAGAGAGAGAGGGGGAGGGAGAGGGAGAGAGAGGGGGAAAGAGGGTGAGAGAGAGAGAGAGAGAACACGGCACAGTAGACATATAACATCCAGATGTGTAACAATCATGAGAATAAAACTAATAATTATTATAATAGGGTGAAAAATAGTTATAATAAAACTAAATAGTAGTTGATAATGATAATAACTGAAGCAGTGGGTGTTGAGCAGGATCATGGGGCAATAGGTGGTTTACAGTCACAGATCCAGACTCTGCAGCACCAGGGTCAGAAACACCTATAGAAAGCGACAGGAGAGAGAGACGAGAAAGGACAAAACTACAAGAGAGATGAAGAGGAGGAGAGAGGAGTGAGACGAGGAAGGACAAAACTATAGGATAGAAAACAAGTCATGTTAGTGATGAGTATTTATGCCATATGAATGCGTGCAGATGGAGAGGAAGAGGAGGAGAGAGGAGCTCGGTGCATCATGGGAAGACCCCCGGCAGTCTAGGCCTATAGCAGCAGAACTAGGGGATGGTTCAAGACCAGCCTGAGCCAGTCTTGACTGTAAGCTTCATCAAAGGGAAGGATTTAAGTCGACTTGGAGAGGGCGTCTGCCTCCCGGACCCAAACTGGAAGATGCTTCCGCAGCAGAGGAGCCTGACGACTGAAGGCTCCGCCTCCCGTTCTACTCCTGGAGACTCTGGGAACCACGAGCCGGCCTGCGTTCCGGGAGCGCAGTGTTTCTACTGGGGTCACCAGTTCTATGAGCTCTTGAAGTACTAAAGGATCTTTCACAAAGACAGGAATGAAAACTTTACCCGACGTGCCAATGCTTAATATCGTCAATCAAAATCAGATTCTCAACTGAATCAAAAGCAACAATCAGATATAAAAGTGACATAAATATCTGGACAGAAGATAATCAGGAAAGAGGACATTTCTGTTTGTGAAATCACTGAGTCTCCTCATATGTCCTGGGTGGATCAGATACTGTATCTGTCTGATCTGAAACCACTTCTGGAGGTTTGAGACTCGTTCTATCCAGACGTTGAAAAGGTGTAAATGAATCCGTCTCTCCGACACACATCTGTCATCTGTCCTCCTAAATGAAACTGTCTGCTATCTTGATACGAGAAGAGGAAAAGGGCCAATGATCCGTTTAACCACCACATTTTGAGGAGCTGGAGAGAAGAGAAATCTGCTTTCAGCAGCAGACAAATCCGTCAAGTTTCCTCTCTGACCTCTTCTGTGGCTGAAAGCTCCGACCGTCAACTGAACGTTCACTTACTGAACATTTCCAAGTACAAATGTTTCTCTGCTCTCATTTACAATAATTGTGATTTCTGTAAGTTCAATATACAGGCAGTTAAATACATGGTACAGTGTTCGTGCAGAAACAAGCGATCTCACCACGATGTTAAATTAGCGGTACCAACACCAGCCGATAACCGTGCACACCCGGGGCTACGAGTCTGGTGCTTCATCAATAGTTTGATCATCGGAGAACGTCTCTGAACTGTTCAGCCATGTGGACTTCCAGCTGTTCTTCATGTGTCAAACAGCATCTGATCAGTTTGTCTTACCGGAACTCGGGATCTGAACCCCATCACCTGTTCTGTAGACCAACGGAGTCCGTCTGTGTGGACGTTTGGTTTTTATCCCCGGATGTTTCTGTGTGTTCGAAGCCAACGGGACATTTGTTGGCTGTTTTCTCCTGGAAAAGAAAAGTCACTGACGGAACCAGAGTGTCTCTGCAGCAGCTCTTTGATTCGTTCCTGTCACTTTTCTGTCACTGGGGGATTCCTGAGATTTTAACGCTGATATTTGGCTTCTCTGATATTGATCGTTTCGTGTGTTTGTCAGTGGTTCAGCTCTGATGTATCTGAAGGCGTTTTTGTTCCCAGTCTCTGTTTTGAGCTTCAGAGCTGCTGCTCGGTTGGAAACCTTCCTGAGCAGATTCTCTGTTGGCTGCCGGACACTCGTCACCTCACACAGTCTCTTCTGTTCATTCAGCTGAAACTGGGCGATGGCTGGTCTTGGATCAGTCGCCGCAGCTCTGCTGGAGATGAACAGTGAGGTTAAACTGAACCGGGTTCAGAGGGATTCTGTGGTTTTAGATCTTCAGAGCATAATGAAGAACAACATGAGCCGAACACAGAGTCCTGCGCTGATCATACGGAGGACAACTGTCTCCTGAACCTCTCTGACGTCTCTCTGCGAGGTTTGTTCTTCGAGTGTTTCAAGTCAGACTCGTGTCATAAGTCTCTTGTTTCAGCCTGATGAGATTAACCTGTTCATGAGGAGGTGCACGTTCATGAGATGTGACCATTAGCTTACATTAGCACATGATGCTGCCTGATTAAAAATGTCAGAGTAAAAAGAAGAATTTCACACCGTGGAGCTTCAGGTCCTGTCAGAAGTCAGCAGCCAGAAAGAGACTTCTGACGGAGCCGCTCGATGTTTGGTTTGAAGTCAAAAAGAAGAAGAGAAAAAACACTCCTCGAGATGGATTATGTCATTTTCAGATGGTTCCTCAGACATAAAAACGTGGAAATAAACAGGCAATAGTCATGATAATGAAATGAAACAATCCAAGTAATTGTTGTGCAAATAATCCGCATGAAAACACACATTCGAGGCCTCTTCCACGAACCCGACCACACACAATGCGTCTCTGTTAAAAATGTCATCTGCACAAAGCTAAGGAGGAATCATTGAATGAGCACTGCCAGACCCAATAGCATGATGTCAAAGTACTGAGTCCGAAAAACCTTTAGACTGAAAAATTAAAATACAAAGACGGTTAATTAGGTCATTATATTACTAGCATATTAGAATATCAGTGACCCTACTTAAAATCGCTACTTAAAACTCAGATGGACCAGATCGGATCTTCTCCCCGTGAGACTGTGGAGACTGACAAACAGAGTGACGACACGACGAGGCTCCTAAATCCTGGACCTGATCCGAAACAGAATAACTTGCGCATAAATTCATTCTCAAAAAAGAGAGAGCTGATCCGAGGGGGACCAAGCACAGCCAGCGGGCCCAGCCCGACTTGGGTTCTGGGTCAGGTCTTGCTTCCTCAGAACTGAGGATTAAGGTAATGAAATAATGGAGGCTCTCCTGGTCGGACCTGGTCTCACCTCGGTCTGTCTTCACCTGCAGTCAGATCTTACCTCCGGTTACCGTGACACTTTTCATGCTTCTGATTTGTCGAGATTCGACTCAACCACCTCTCAGTGAGGATAAACACTGACACTCTGACCTGTTTGTATCAATACCTGATCAATAATCAATCACTGTGTTTGTGTGTTGTCAGATCATCAGAAGTTAGACCGTGAAGCTCGAATCTGTCGTTTGCTGAAACACCCCAACATCGGTGAGTGATACTACATGTACTGCAAGTACTACTCCATAAAATACTACTGCTACTACTAATGTTACTACTACTACTACTACTGATGCTACTGCTACTGCTGCTACTGCTGCTACTGCTACTGCTACTGCTACTGCTACAACTGATACTACTGATACTACTGCTACTGATACTACTGCTACTGCTACTACTGCTACTACTGATACTACTGCTACTGCTACTGCTGATACTACTGCTACTGCTACTACTGCTACTACTGCTACTACTACTGCTACTACTGACAATACTGCTACTGATGCTACTGCTACTGCTGCTACTGCTGCTACTACTACTGATACTACTACTGATACTACTGGTAATACTTATACTATGACTAGCACTGCTGCACATTTTACTACTGATACTGCTGCTACTGCAAATATTACTACTATTGCTTCTGTTTTTACTGCTACTGATTCCACGACTGGCAGTACTGGCCTTTACTGCTACTGCTGTAGGTATGGGGATGTAAAGACATGAAATGACACTTTCCAGGTGCATTATGGGAAATGTAGGACCCAGTGTTTCTGGACTAAACGTCAGGAGAGCTCCACCTCTGCGGATTCTACTGTTGGGTGCAGTGCCTCATGTGGGGCTCGTGGCATCTAATGTCCGGTCTCCACACACACTACAGGACACACATGCTGTAATACTGTGGACGCACCTGCAGTCAGTGTGACTTCCACAATGAGGGAACTCATCTTCATGTCCTCCTCAGAGCTCTGATTGGACTTGTATCGGTCATCGTGATCATCTGATCATCCAGCAGTCTGGAACAGGAGTAGCTGGTAAACTAGCTAACCGCTAACACGCTACTCAGCTGGGTACCATGAACAACCAATAATAGCAGACTGAACACTTCTGCCGTTGAGTACGTGGACGTCTAGTCCTCAAGGATAAAGACCAGCATCACTTTTTAAATAACAGGCACAGTTCAACACTCTGGTTTGATACAGGTACTACCAGACCATCAGCTGAAACTTCCTGGGGTAATTCACAATAAAAGCCCAACACAGATCGGTAGAAGGCTTTTACTTCTCGGTCATGTCGATCTCAGTTTAATGCTCCGTTTTTTAAGTGGTGAAAAATAAAACTGGTTCTGTCACTTGAGGTTTGACTGAAAATCTGATCAAGTTCAGCAGAAAACCAACTCTGTCTTTATTAAAGTGGAAACAAACTGAACCAGATTCAGTCAGATGTTCAAATATATCCTCACGTGGACCCAACCAGCCAATCAGCACGCTGCAGCTGAACCCAGTGTCCAATCAGAGCGCAGTGTGGGCAGGTGATGCTCTACAGATACTGAGGAGTGTTATGTAACCGTGTGTGTGTGTGTGTGTGTGTGTGTGTGTGTGTGTGTGTGTGTGTGTGTGTGTAGTGTGTGTTGCTAGGCAACAGTATCCTTAGGTGAATGCAACAAAACCCTCTCTCCTCCTACACACTCAAACACACACTCATACCTGTGTGACAACACTCAGAAATAATCAGGTTTTTTCTCGAAACCCTCCTACACAGTACAGCAGTGGGATTTGATTGTGTGTGTGTGTGTGTGTGTGTGTGTGTGTGGGTAGGCAGCAGCTTGTCTTTCCTCTGTTATATGTCCTATTATACAATATATACAGAGAGCAGAAACAGACTCCTTTAGTCAAACTCATCAAGCTGTTGTCTGGTGCTGGATCACCTCTCAGATCTTTACTAAAGTAAAACTGCTATTATCATGAAATACTCCACTACAAGTAAAAGTCCTGCCTTCATCATTTTAAAGGGTAATTGTGGTTTATTTCAGCCTGGTTGGTTTTCCATCGCTGTGTCCGTTGTAACTCTTTAACAACTTCTACAAGAGCCTCCCACAGACACAGATCCAAACTGGTCTCCGACCCACAGTAGACACAGTACAAGAATCTCCTGCATCGGCCGTGTTGGCTAACTGCACAGGGATCTACAGCTAGCTTAGCGCAAAGACTGGAAACAGAGGGAAACCGCTAGCCTAGCTCTTAGCATCTGTACCTGCTGTATCTTGTTAGCTATCCAGCTCTTCAGTCCTGTCCAGTTAAACACCTGCTCCACAAACCTTCCTTTCTTCCTTTCTTTCAGTTCGGCTACATGACAGCATCTCAGAGGAGGCGCACCACTACCTGATCTTTGACCTGTGAGTCCTGGTCTATTCTGAGATACCGTATGTTACATGTGACATTATCCCAAGTCATGTGATGTCAGGTGATGTCACAGGTCTCATGTTACATTAGCGGTTACATTCAGGGACGGAGCACGTGTAAAATAGCTGATGCATCCTGTCCATAGACACAAGCTGTCATTGATTGAGCCAAGCCAGGTGAAGCCACGTTGTCAGATGAGCTCGTTCCAAAGAGCAAAAGAAGAAAAAAGGTTCCGGCACTGAGGACAGCTCGCGGCGCTGCACGTGCGTCGACTGACGAACCGTCCAACACCACCACCGACAGACAGCGACAGGCGGGTCCATCGGAATAACATAAACGTAAAATGGACACAGCGGTCTACAACACCAGGGCAGTTACAGGACAGGAGCCGAGTTGCAGTAAACATAGAGTTAAACGACAGATCAGTTTAACCTTCCGACGGATTTCTTCAAAGTTTAAGTTAATAAAGACTAATTTGGGATGTTTCACTCACCAGTTGTTGTCCCTGCTCTGCCTGCTGAGGTTTAGTGTAGTCCATGTGTGTATTCCACCGCGCAAGAACAAAATCATCCGGACAGGTTAACGGACTTTGTCTATATCACCGTCCCTTTTTAAAACGTCATCCTCCTCTCCGTCATGCTATGCTTTGATCGATGCTAGCCTCCTCGTTAGCCATGTCAGGCTAATAGTGCTAGCAGTAACGTTAGATTGACCATAGTGGCTGCTCTGAAAGGACAATCAAGACGAGCAGTAAGACATTAGAGGGACACAGGATGCCATTCAACTGTTCCTACACCCGATTTGTACTTTCTCTCCATTTTACCACGTAGCCAGTTTAAAAAACACATCAGTTAACGTAGCGGTTGCACTGTGACTTCGTCACTCAGTCAGCGTCAGCCAGGGAAAGATGTCCGCCGTTGCGTTCCATCCAAAAACTAGCTTGCGTTGCGTAACGTCACATTGTGTTGAGTTATACTATGTTTGGTTGAGTTGTGTCATGCTGTGATACCATACATTTTGATGTTGTTGTGTTATGTTGTTGCACTGCACTATGTTTGGTTACGTTAAACTTTGTTGTTTTGCGTTGTGACAGCGTGTTATGCTATGTTGTTACATTACTCTACACTGTGTTATGTTCATATTTTGTTATTTTACGCTGATATGAAACGTGACGTTTTTCATTAATGTGCCGTATCCTCTCTCTCAGGGTAACAGGTGGAGAGCTGTTTGAAGATATTGTAGCCAGAGAATATTACAGTGAAGCTGACGCCAGGTGGGAAATACTCATCCATCTCTTCATCGGCACTTTTCTTATTTCTCAGTTGTGTTGCAGTGCAGGGGCCGAAACAGTTTTTCTTCTTCTGTTTTCCTCTCCTCCTCCTTTCTTCTTCTTCTTCACTGATCAGTCAGACGCTGATGCTGTAACAGTTTTATGTTTTGTCCAATAAATACCCGCTGCTCGGCACTTCATCTTCATTTATGTGACCCCGACTGATCTGAGGCTCACACGTGACCTCTGACCTCTGTCTCTTTGAACAGTCACTGTATCCAGCAGATTTTGGAGGCGGTGCTACACTGTCACCAGATGGGCGTGGTCCACCGAGACCTGAAGGTAAGGTTTATGTTCGTCGGTCTGCTTATTGTCATCAAATCCTTCATGTTCAGACTCAGACCAACGCTGTGTGTGTCTCTCAGTGCGACCGACTCTTCACCTGACTCTCTAAAAACTCCTCACAGATATGTACTCTCATTGTAGAAGTAGGTCCTGCTAGCATTGTTAGCATCTCTCACGTAAACCAATGGCCAGAGTTAGCATGTTAGCATGTGTCCTGTGTCTCCAGCCGGAGAACCTGCTGTTGGCCTCTAAGTCTAAAGGAGCCGCCGTGAAACTGGCCGACTTTGGCCTCGCCATCGAGGTGGAGGGAGACCAGCAGGCCTGGTTCGGTAAGACCTCGCTGATACTGATGCTGTAGTGTTACTGTAGTACTACTGCAGTATTACTACGACCAGTGCTACTGTGATTGTTCAGTCCTTTGTTCATTTTTATTTTTTACGTTTTTAATTTTATTCTGTTCTATTTCATTTCCTTCCATTTTGCTTAATTTTAACTTAACTTTATTTTCTATACTTCATTGAACCTTTTTGTTTTAATTTTACTTTATTTTTATTCTGGTCTATTTTATTTCATATTATTTTAATGTACTTTATCTTGATTTATTTTTCTTTACGAGGCTATTTGTTTTCAGTTTTATTTTACATTGTGTGCCTGTGTGTGTGTGTGTGTGTGTGTGTGTGTGTGTGTGTGTGTGTGTGTGTTTACAGGCTTTGCCGGGACTCCAGGGTATCTGTCTCCAGAGGTTTTAAGGAAGGACCCGTACGGAAAAGCAGTCGACCTCTGGGCCTGTGGTCAGACTCTACCCTGCTCTACTGTCTCTACTGTCTACTCTACTGCTGTCCTTATCTCCTTCTCTCCTTCTTTATGTCCTTATGTCCTTTTTTCCTCTCCTCTCAGGTGTGATTCTCTACATCTTATTGGTCGGTTACCCTCCTTTCTGGGATGAAGATCAACATCGTCTCTACCAGCAGATCAAAGCTGGAGCTTATGATGTAGGTCACATGATCTCTCACCTCTTTTCTCTTCTTCTCTCCTTGTCTCCTCTCCTTACTTCCTTGCACCTTTCCTTTGTCCCCTTGCCTCCCCCTCTCTTTACCTCTTGCCTTTTCTCTTCTTGTCCTCTCTCGTTGTTTCCTTACTTCCTTACCTTCTCTCCTCCTCTCCTTCCTCACCACCTACATCTTCTCTCTGTGCTTCCTTTCCATGTGTCCTCTCCTCCTCCTTCTTGCATCCTGTCTTTGTCTCCTCATCTCTTGTAATTTTCCTCCTTTCCTCTCTCTGTCTCCTTTCTTTGTCTCTCCATCTCATTTCCTTGTCACGACTCCTTCTGTCCTTGCTTCCTTACTTTGGTTGTCGCTTCCTCTCCCCCCTTCCTTGGATCCTCTCTTTGTCTCCTTTGCATCATCTCCTTGTTTTCTTGTCTGCTTGTCTCCTTCTCTCCTTACCTCCTCATCATTTCTCCTCCTGCTCCCTGTCTCCTTTGTTTCCTTTCCTTTTCTACTTGTCTGTCCTCTCCTCATCTCCTCTCTTCCTTGCCTTATCCCCTCTTTTGTCTTGTCACCTCCACTTGTCTCTGTGTCTGCTTTGCATCCTTTTCTTGTTTTTCTGTCTCCTTATGTCTCTTCCTCTCTTTGTCTCCTTGTCTCTGTACCTCCTTGGCATTTCTCCTCTGGCTCTCTCTCCTATGTTACCTTTCCTTGTCTCGTTTTCTCATTATCTTGTCGCCTCCGGGTGTTATCCTGTTTCCTCTCCTTGCTTCTTTTGCTTGTCTCCTTGTCTCCTTCCTCTGCACAGTGGTGAGAATATGTTCACGTTGTTAAGAGAAGAAATGGGTATATTCACAATTCCTCTCCTTGTGTCCTTGTCTCCTCCTCTCCCTGCTTCCTCTCCTTGTCTCCTAGTTTCCTTCTCCAGAGTGGGACACAGTGACCCCTGAAGCCAAAGATCTCATTAATAAGATGTTGACCATCAATCCGGCCAAACGGATCACAGCGGCTGAGGCGCTCAAACACCCCTGGATCTCTGTGAGACCCAGTTTATATGATCACAGTAACTCACCTTCATCCTGATGATGATGATGATGATGATGATGATGATGATGTACTCTTCCTCCCAGCATCGCTCCACGGTGGCGTCCTGTATGCACAGACAGGAAACGGTCGAGTGTCTGAAGAAGTTTAACGCCAGGAGGAAACTGAAGGTAGGTCGGGGTCAGAGTTCAGAGGTCAGACAGGGGCCTGTCTTAATTAATAGTAATAATAATAATAACATTATTTATACAGCACTTTTCAAAACAATTTTACGAAGCGCTTTAATGGTTAAAACAGGATTACAACATTAAGAACCAGAATTTAGGCAGTAGAATTAGACATTTAAAATAAAACAAAATTAAATTAAATAAAATGCCCAGATATGAGATCGAACATGGAAACAACAGTAGCAAAAATACAAAAATAAAATATAAGAAAGGGCTTTTTAAAAGGAATAGTTTGGAGATGTGATTTTAAAATGTCGCTGATTCAGGGAGTCCAGATCTGCGGGGCCCTGACAGTAAAAGCCTGGTCCCATTTAGTCTTAAACCAGGACTTAGGAACAGTCAGAAGGGTCCTGCCTAAAGATCTGAGACTTACTGCTGCTGTCCTAAGTGAGTCAGACCTGAACACAGACCTAAGACACATGTTGATATTATTCAGTGTGACTTCCACTTCCTGAGGATGTCATGATCTCTGATGTCCCTCCAGAATAAAGCTCCAGAAATCCACTTAAAAGAATTTAAGCGGGTCCACGGTGTCAGGCTTAGAAAAACCCTGTTAGGATTAGAATTCATTTTTTAGGGGCCTGATGATGTTATCATCAATATTATTTATAGATTTGAATGAACGCCACGTCTCTAAATCTGCAGTGCGACTGTAAGTGTTACTAGAACCTTTTTTTGTAAGGTTTTTTATTGTTCTCTGGACGCCCCCACCCCCACCCCCTTCTTCTTTGGTTATAAAAATCTAAACAGAGTGAGACGTCAGGAAGGCGCCCCCGTCTCTGATTGACCAACTTTAAATTTAGTCTGGTTCTTAAAAGGTTTTTAAACTTTTCAACTATTTCATTCAACATAAAAGATATTTTTTTAAAACGTCCCTCCTTCCCATCCTTTCTTCCTTCCCTCTTTCCTTCCTTCCCTGCCTCCTTCCCTCCTTCCCTCAGGGAGCCATTCTCACCACCATGTTGGCCACCAGAAATTTCTCCGGTAAGACCAGCAGCTGTTCTTTGTGTCAGAGGTCAGAGGTCATGTTTTATGTCATATTCACACTTCTCCAGGTGAACAGACTGCTTGCTTCCTATTGCTTGTCAGAGAGTCACACGACCTGTTGTAGATTTTGGGGTTTTGACCTTTGACCTGCAAGTTTGTGTTACAGTAGCTGAGAGTTAAACACACAGACTAACAGAGGATCCACCAATCATCTGCAGGCTTACTGACAATTAACAGGTTAACACTGAGTGTGTGTGTGTGTGTGTGTGTCTGTGTGTGTGTGTGTGTGTCTGTGTGTGTGTGTGTGTGTCTGTGTGTGTGTGTGTGTGTAAATCTATGTGTGTGTCTGTGTGCAGCAGCTGTTCAGGATACCACAGATCTATTGATAGCAGGGAAACCACCATGGACTGTGTCCACACTGAGCTGTTAAATCTGAAAACCCGATTCTAGAATCCGGTGAAAAACATCAGTGATGATGCTGAGTATTGATTATTTGATTGATTATGAAAATAAGAGTATAAATCAGAAAAAAAAACACACACGACATTAAAACACAGAAGTCTCTGTGCACGCTCAGCTCCCGATGTTGAAGGAGGGAAGGATGGAAGGAAAGGAAGGGAAGACGGAGGGAGGGAAGGAAGGATGAGATGGAAGGACGGGAGGAATGAAGGAAGGGAAGGAAGGAAGGAGGGAAGGAAGGAGAGAAGGAAGGAAGGAGGGAGGGGAGGAACAGCTATCACATTTCACATCGCTGTGGCGATCACGTTTCAAATACTTCTAAGATTTGGTCTTTTCTGCGCTGCCATAGAAACAGTCCACTTCACTGACTGTGGACAGAAACAGAGGAATTCTTTTCAGATGCATCAGTTCAGTGTGAACAGTCAGGAATGTGGTCAGAGCTTCTGCTCTCCAACTATCTCAAGTGGATCCTAAATTTGGCCTCAACTGTCTCTGAGTGACCCACACGTGAGGCGGGAACTGCCTCCGTCTGTCTGTCTGCCGAACCACAGACAGAAGACAGAGGACAGAGGACAGACGCCCGGATCGGAGCATGGATTTTCCTCGCAGCATTTCCTTCTGAACAGTTTTGTTTTTGACCCAAATGTGACTTTTATTTGACATATTTTTAGACGCTGTCCTTTTACTTTTCTGCCCGGAAGCTTTAATTTGGAAAATTTTCCTTTTCTTCTTCTGTAACTTTCTTTTATTTTGAAGTATTTGGCTGAGGGGCACGTGGGCAGCGGTTGTCGGTACGATGCCATCTCTCCTCTTCTCTGCCTTTGTTCCTTTCTTTCTGACTCTGGTTCTTCTGTCTCTTTTCGTACTTATCCCTCGTTCAGGAGGAAAGAGCGGCAGCAACAAGAAGGCCGACGGGGTCAAGGTATCAACATTATTATTGTTGTTCTTATTATTGAGGTCGGCTCCATTGTGAGCTGACCTCTGTGATGATGTCACGTTCGCATGTTTACGTTGAGCCCAAATAACGTTCCCGGCCCGGTGACACGAGCCGAGGACGGCTGGACCGCGTCCGCCGGGTCCTCGGGAAAACTGATGTTGTTGTTATTGTAGGAATCGTCTGAGAGCACGAACACCACCATCGAGGATGAAGACACCAGAGGTGAGCGCGCACACACACACACACACACAGTTTACTGTATGACTCATTAATGACTGACAGACATTATGTTTAAAAAGCATAAAGAAGCTCAGGTGAGGCATAAAATACAGCTGACAGATTCAGTGACACTAACCTGTCCTTCTGTCTCTGTCTGCCTCTCAGTGAGGAAACAGGACATCATTAAAGTCACCGAGCAGCTCATTGAGGCGATCAGCAACGGAGACTTTGAGAGCTACACGTATGTAACACTCACACACACCCCTGAATAAGACTCTTATTGTGAAAGTCTTCCCTCAGTGATCAAGGTGCAGGAGGTGTGAACAGGAGGTTTTACTGAGAGGACAGTCAGGATTTACGAAAACCAGTCTGTCTCAGTAATACCAGATGGTTTTAGTTAGAGGACAAACTGGTTTTACTGGAAGGACAGGAATGTTTTATTGAGAGGACAGACCAGTTTTTCTAGGACCCTTTGTCCTCTTGATAAAACCACAGGTGCCCCGAGTAAAACTTTTAGATGCCGTCTATCCTCTCACTAAACCATATAGGTCTACTAAAGCTTTTCTGTCCTCTCCATAAAACCCATAACATCTCAGTAAAACCTATCCTCTGGGCAAACTCTGCCCCCTCTCTGTCATCATTAAAAGGGTTTTACTTAGAGGACAAATTATTTAGCAAGGGGACGGCAGCATTTACTGAGGTTTTACCCAGAGAAGAAAATGTCACTATTCTTACTAAAACGTTTTGTCCTCTCAGTAAAACATGCTGCCCTTCCCTTGCAGTCTTCCAGTACAAGTTATTGTTCTGTCAATAAAACCCCTAACGTCTCAGTAAAACCTACATGTTCTCTCAGTAAACCTTTCATCTTGGTCAAAATGTCTGCTCTCTCAGAATGAAATGAAAACATATCACCCTAAGGAGAAATGATTTTGTCCTCTCAGTAAACCCTGCCTATCCTCTGAGTAAATCTTTCTCTTGTCCCCTCAGTAAAATGTGTGACCCGGCTGTGACGGCATTTGAGCCCGAGGCGTTGGGGAATCTGGTCGAAGGCCTCGACTTTCACCGCTTTTATTTTGAAAACTGTGAGCGGAACCAGACTTCGTTGTCTCATTATGGTTTGAATGGACACCTCATTAAATATCTGTCCCCAGTCATGCCCTGTGTAGCTCCTGTAGTCCCAGCTGTCTCACCTCTCTCCGTCTGTGTCCTCAGTGTGGTCTAAGAACAGTAAGCCGGTCCACACCACCATCCTGAACCCTCACATCCACCTGGTCGGGGATGAGGCCGCCTGCATCGCTTACATCAGAGTGACGCAGTACATCGACGGCAACGGGACGCCTCGTACCGCCCAATCGGAGGAGACCAGGGTGTGGCACCGCCGCGACGGGAAGTGGCAGATCGTCCACTTTCATCGCTCAGGCTCTGCCTCAACGCTCAGCAAGTAAGAACAAGGTCGAAGGTCAAGTTTAATGGTGTGTTCAGGGGGGCTGGGACAAACTACGGCAGTAGACCTACATGGATGAAAAGACTGAGGAAACGCCTTCGAATGTAGAGGGTTCATCCTCTGAGGAGCAGGTTCAGATCAGTCACCGCAGACTCAACTGTCTGGTTCAGATCAACAGATGGTCTGTGGGGACAATAAAAAACTCGTCTCAGGACGCGTCAGACAATAAATTCAAACATCTTTCAATGAAACTTTATTTTTTCTCCACTTTTTTTCTCACCAGCTAACTTCCAGAGTGGGTGGGTCTTTGATGGGGCCACCATCGCCTTGACAACAGATTGATTGACAGCTGGCCAGGCGTCTGACACCAACCGTTCGGGATTTTGTTGGGGAAGTTTGACAGAAAGAAAATGGAGGAGAAGACGAGGGTGGGGGCCAGAAAGCTTCACTCCAGCTAGTCCAGTAGTGAACTGCATAATCAATCGATCAATCAATCAACCAACCAATCAACCAATCAGCTTCCTCTTTTCGGCACGTCAGGACTTTGTTTCAGCCATGCCCCGTTGTGATTAGCCAATCAGCTGCACGGTGCAGGTTGCACTAATGTGTGGAAACCTCGAATCTCCAGCTTTAATCAGCCTCCTGATTGACAGGACCGACGCCTCAAAGTTAATTAGCCCCTCGTTTCCCCAGAAAACACACAAACACTGAATCTACAGCAGGATGTTTCAGGTCAGCAGCCCTTAACTTTCTCCTTAATTAACGCAGTGTTGGTAAATATTTGAGGAACCCATTATTAACGAGCTCACTGTGCTTTTAAGCTTAGGGGAGTTTGGTTTACATCAGGGCTCTGAAATATTTTCAGCTGCAAATTAGTGTCATTTTACGAGACTGTTTTTTAGCAGGTTTAGCAGATTTGGGACAATTAAGTAGGTACAGACTAAAAAATATATTACACAGGGTTTAACTGGTTTTCACGGGACGAAACCCCCTTAAATATTATGTTAATGATAATAATAATAATGTAATAAAGTTATGGTTAAACCTTAATATGTATTTTAAAGGCTCTTTAAAATACATATTAAGTTTTCAATATATATGGATTCAATATGTAACAATCTATACATTTTTTCATTGAAATGCCATGAAAATACAAATCACAGCCTTTAAAAGTGACCAGATACCATGAAAAGCATCTCTGAGTTTGTACCTTAAACTTAGCTTAATTTTTCATGTAAGGGGCAAACTCATTATTGGCTTTGTTGCTTGCTACAAGTAACAGTGTTCAGTGCATCCATTAACTAGTGAATAATGAATGGATGCTAATGTAACGGGGGCCTTTCATGGACTAAGACGTCGGTGACTGAATCCAAGCCGGGAGCTTTTTATCCCGTGATGACTCAACATTTCCTCTTCCTAGTCTTCTGGGAGATACGAGATTTCCACCTGAAAGTGAAGACTATAAGGAATAACAAATAAAATCATAATATGTTACGTACACAGAGGCCATGAGTCGCCATGGTTACTAATTATGATTTAGACCCATTATCTTGTGATCACATCCTGGGCCGTAACCGGGATTTTAGGAATACTGGGATCATGAGTCCAAAACCCCTCGACTTCCCCAGGTTTAAAATTATTTCAGTTTATCGTTGTTTACATATTAGATTCATTGCTCAATACTATTTTCTCTTTTTTATGCTTCTATGCTTTTTATCCCCTGAACCCGAGAAGAACGTCTCCAGTAATCGACATTAAGTCAAGTTTCCGTGGGAACAAAAACACGAACGCTGTAGTCGAAGCTTCGTTTTCTGTGCAGTTTGTTGCTCGACATGATCTAAATTCTGTTTGAAGGAATCTTTGATATATTTATTGAACAGTATTGGTTTAAAGTATTAGTCAAATTAGTGTCCTAGTCTCCTGGAATGTGTTTGAACTAGTGAAAATAATGCTCATCATCTGTTTGCTTTTTTGACAGAGTTTATTATTGAGTTTCCTCGTCAGACAATGATTCAAATAAATGATTTGATCTTTTGTGAGCAGCACAGGAAAAGAATTTTATCTCAGGACAATTTTGTTGTGATCTTGAGAGGATCTGGCCTAAAAAATGATCAGCAACCAAAGCAGCTCTCGGCCTCCGTACCTGTATCATCCTACAGAGTAAATGTAATGTTCAATATTGAACAAGCAGGGCAGGAAGTGCTGAAAACGTGCCGACGGTCAGGTTTGGATGTACGATGCTCATCTCTCTGCTTCCATCAGGCTCGGAGAGCTCCAGAAGCTTCCAGCGCTCTCCGACCTGCGATCTTCCATGACCAACCACACCTCCGCTCAGACCAGCCGCCCGCCTCCACCCCGACCCCCCCGCCAGGTGTCCTAGCGAGCAGGACCTTAATGAGGTACCGTAATGAGCCGTCTGTCCTCTCCGGGCTTCGTCGGCAGAAGAAACCTTATCTGTCGGGCCAAGTTGCAAAATGTGTTAGTCTTAAAAGCAGCCGGTTTCCTGTGGGAGGAGAAGGAAAGTAGGGAGGGAAAGAGGAAGGAAGTGGTTGCTGAAGGAAGCAAGGAAAAAGGAACTAAGGACTAAGGGAAGGAATGAAGGAAACATGAGAAGGAACAGATTGCACTCTGATTTTGTTTCATCCCCCAAATCCAAAATAAATCAAATCTAATTACAGTATAACACCTTTAAACTCAATGAAACTGAAATTCAACCGTCAACATGTTTCTAGAATGTGACGATAATTATGTTTAAACACAACAAATGTGTAAACTACAATAAACTCGTGAGTGCAGAGTCCCAGAAGAAGGAAGAAGTAAACGACAAGTCAGATGTTTTAATGAACGTGTGAATCGTTAGTGATGTGACTGAAATCATTTAAATATTTTCTTTTCTTAGGCAGATGCTGAAGTTGACTTTAGAGAAACAGAAAAAATAGTGATATTTTTCGTCCGATAAATGCAACTTGAATCCCGTTTTTGTGGCAATAATTCTTATAGATACTTACATTCATACTCATACTTGCTAAAGCCGTAGAGTGATCAGATTCTATTTATCTATTCTGGCAGATTAATTTCCCTCTCACTCTCATAAAAAAAAAAAAAAAAAACATTAAAAGGCTCGAGTTTGAAATGTGACATTGGCGAATGATTAGTGTGAAAAAATGAAGTGAGCTCAAAATAAAAAGAAGCCGAGGAATCGATTTAATATTTCCTCATTCATGTTTTCAGTTATACATTCGAGATATCAGAGAACTTGTGGTGGTTTTTGTCTCTTCTGGGACACCGTACAGAAGGCCGTCCTACTCTGGTGTTTCCGTTGTGTTGGTCTGTCGGGGGTGTGGTCGCTGTGTGAAACCTCATATCTCCGTTTGTTTTATTTTTTCAGGAGCCTTAATGATCTAATAACCGATTCAAATTTAAAATGGCATCTTAGGTTGTGGCGTGAAATATTAACCTGCCCGCTCAGAGTCGCCGCGTTCGTTTCGTTTCAGGAGATATGAGGTTTTGTGGTAATTCTAAAAACATTAGAATTTTGAATGCAGTTCTGTACAGAGAGCTTGTATTTCTTCCTCTAAAGTAATGGTGTTTACTTTCTGTACAGATTATGTGATTTGCTGCATGCCGGACTTGACTTTGTGTTTTGTGTTTCGGCTTCGGTCTCCGCTGCGTTTCGCTGTTCGCGGCCGTCGACTTAGTTTCCAGATCTCCGGCGACTTGACTCGGACTTGTTAGCTGCGCTAGCATTCCTCGCCGGGAGCGACGGTGTCTGCTAGCCGCGGACTGACTAAACACCGGCGGCGCCGACTTTGATATTCTGCGACTTTTGACCCGCTGTGTTCGTCTCAGAGGCTTTAAGCAGCTTTTTACCATCGGGAGAATGTAGAACTTTGTACAATCAGATTCTTACTATGATGATGATGTTATTACTCTCAGTATATCGCGTTTGTATATTTTTAATGTTCGAATCAGACTTCCAGTGCAAGCGTCGTGTGAATCACCCTGTAGAGAACACATTGTGTTTATTAGCTCTATTACTTTTGTTAGTAGGATATGCCTCATAGAGTGTGACACAAGTTCCCTTAGCAAACGCTGAACGTGTTGGCCACAGCACCGCTGCCCTTCGTTTTACATCTCGGTGCCATTTGGCGTCCCGGCTCAGGAAACACTCAAAGTACCGGGGAGCCTTAACATCAGGTCAAAGGTCGACTGGGCGGTATTTTCCAACTGACCTGTGAGCTACAAGGCTTCAGATGGATATAGACCGGGGCAGGGTCTCTTTGATGATGTCACCATTGAAACCAGCTGGACAGGCTGGGGTTACACTGCAGGATGGAGCCTGTTACTGGTGCTCACTTGTTTACTTTTAACAGTTTCAAAAAAAAAAAAAGTGGCTGGACACAAGCAGAAAACCATCAATTGCAATCGGAATTGAGTCTGTGAGTCTGTGTAACTGTCTCAGGACTTTTTCCTAATTCCAGGGTAAATTATTCTTCACTGATGTTCAACATCATTGAGCTCAAATTCGGATCCGTGCTAACGCTAACGCTAACGCTGCAGGACTGCGCACTCTTCCAGATTTCAAGGTTTTCCTGTGATTACTTCCCTAGAATATACTTCACATTACACTTTTCTTGTTCAAACCGAACATTCTCACCATAATGTAAGTTTGATTTAAATACATACAGTTGATTTTTTTCTAATTGTCTGATATTATACTTTAATGTTAACTAGATTAATCGGATTATTTGGTAATATTTTAACTCCTGAACCAAGAGACGTGTTAGAAAGTGATGGTTTGTTTTCATAATGCAGGAATCGATGGCAGACGTATTCCAGAGAGCATGTTTACCAAAAACTGCTCTTTGCTAATTAAAAAAAGAGGGAGGAGATATACACAGGTTTGAAAACAGTTCTTAAACGAGCAGATTTTGGGAGGAGGCTAATGCAGGCTAATGCCACGATTCTGATGTTCAGTCCCACTTCTGTTCACCTGCTGACAACAGAAAGCAGCGCTGTTTTTGAACAGGTGAGCTTTTAGTAGCAACACTGCAGATTTCTGTTTCACGACCAATAAGCATCTCATCACGTTTTTCCTCAGTTTCGGTTCAGTTTTCAGCTCTGATCGAGTCGAAAAGGTGGAGTCTTTTTCATTAACGCGTGTGAATTTTCCTTATGATCATTCTCTAAACATCTGTCTGATTCACAGTCAGGTTCAGCCTCCTCTTCAATACGTTTACCCCAGACGAGAATGTGAGCCCAGTCGGGACTCCAAATGGCACGCGCAGAGTGAATGGCTGTTTTCTACAGTAGACTAGTCTGTGTTTTCTAATGCAACACCTCCACTATGACCTTTTAGGACACTTGAAAGTATTATTTATTAGTGGTTGAAATCTTTGAGCACAGAGACGGGGACACAGAGAAAGTCCCTGCAAATATCTGAGATGTCATTTTTTAGAAATATTTTGGTGTTTATGCTTGAAACTGAAGAATTCATCTTAAAGTAGATTTCATGTTATTCCTATGAACAGATGCTACGATGTTTTTCCTGTGTTTTTACCAGATGTTCAGTGGGTGTGGCTGCTCCATATTTATCTTAATGCATCCAAAGCAGTGACTTCCAACCTTCGGTTCACCTGAGAAATAAATTGATTCAGTCTGTGTGATCCAGAGGAAACAGCAGATTCAGGATTTAGCGACATTTCACTGTCGCCGTTTGACTGAAAAGACGATCAAAATGTTTCATCTCCTGGTCTTGGTCTCAGACTCAGACAGGTGAAGGTTGTCAGTCTCTGTTTTGAAGCCTCACCTGCAGCACTGGAGCACGTTCACCACAGGCAGCTTTTCTTATCGATGTGACGGGAAACAGCAGGACCGAGTTTATTTCACCCACGGGAGGAGGAGGAGGGCACTTCAGACGAAGCACCGGTAGCAATCCATAGCTGTTCCTCTGGCCATAAGATAACAGTCTCCCAACAAGCTAACGTGCTCACTTATGGCTACCGTTACAGTTACTACAGCTTGGAATGCTATTGATGCTAACGAGCTAACGAACAATATCCCAGGAAACTAAAGCCGAACTGGTTTAGCTTTTTAAGACACAACACCTCCCAGTTTGATCCAACAGGCTGCCACAGAAGCATTTATTCAGAGAAATTTCACGCTACATTCCATAAACTTCTGGATTTGCTCGCAGCAGAAATTCGTGCCCCGCTTTTGCACTCTGCTGCACCCAACTCCACTTCAACGCCCAATCATGACATAATAAACAACAACACTGGGGTAAAGCTGAAGACCAATAAGTCAAAATGGATCCTCTGTTGACAAAAACCAGGGGAACAGAATAAATAGATTGTTACGCTAACGTTAGCTAGTGAGCAAACCGATTTTTGCTGACTCGGTATGTGAAACCTGTTCTTGTGGTTTAGACATGTCTGGACTTATTCTGCTCTAATGTTCGATAAAGTCAATACAGAGACATGAGTCGATGCAAACCACACACACACAAAGAGAGTTTCGACAAGCCACAGACCAAACTCTGTACAGTTTTTGAGTATTTAAAAAAAAACCCAAAAACACTTTAAATTTAATTTATTCATTTAACTGTTCAGTGACTGTACATTTAGTGTCACTTTTATCCCCCTACAGTATGGTCTAAGCGTAGTTTAAAAGTAATCTCTAAATTGTCAGATATATTAATTTTGGTGGAGATTAAAAATTCCTTTTTTATTGCATAACACTTGTAAAATTTTAAGTGATTTTGTCTAAAAAATATCAGAATCTGCCTCAAAAACCCAACGTGAGTAGTCACAGAATTTATACTCCTCTTCGTGACATTAAACACCCAGAGTTTTGTATGACCACAGTCATGATCTCATATGCCAACCAAACTCTGTACAATTTTCTGAGGATTTACAAAACACCGTTATGTCCCTGTTTCTCTTCACTGTCAGGGACACGAGTGGCTTCCTTTATTCATTAAAGTACTTTGACTTTTAACCAATAATTAAGTTAAAGCTCTGAATCAGGGTTTTGTGAGAGTCCAACCAGAGTCTGAAGCTCCTCTGTTCACTGGTTTGTTTGTGGTTTGGTCTTTGGGTTTTGTTTCCAGAACCAGAAATGAGTCATCAACTTCTTTTTGTTTATTTCTGTCAATAAAACCAAAAGGTCAAAGGTCACACAGACTGGGTCCTCGCCGTTTCCCCTCCACGATGGTCACGCTCTGCAAAATCAATAATCGATGATCAATAATCAGCTCCTTCACATCCACTCAGCTTTTTCTACTATGATGGATATTGTACTGTACTGTATTACTGGACTCTAATGCTGCATGCTCAGTGTGTAACTGTGTGTGTGTGAGAGAGAGTGTGTGTTTTTAATCTTTTTTCTTTTGTAGTTTTTTGGAGTATTTTCTTCTTCTGCATCGTGTTCAGAGTGTTTCTGTAAATAAACTGAGGTGGTTAAACGTTGCCTTCTGATTGGTCTGTTCTCACATCCATTCAGTCAGGTTTTCATACTCATTAAACTTAATTATTTCATCCCGTAAAAAACAAAACATTGAGTCATTTTAGAAAATGTTCAGCTTCCACATACATCTGGTTTGACTGAAGAACTCTGAGGTGAGACAGACGAAGTTTCAACATGTAATAAATGTGGTTGAAGCTTGAAGACAGAGCACTGCTCTGTGACTCTCAACCATCGGTCACCATAAACCATCAGCGCAGTGTTGTCTCAGTCAACGTTACTGAATGTTCGAGGGCTGAATCATTTTTAATGTATAGCGACTTCACTAAATGCTGCACAACTCAGCATAAAATGAAAACTTTTACATTTGAGGGAAATAATGACTCCAGTTTAAATAAAACGATAGAAATCATCACTCATGAATAATTATTTAAAGTTTATGAATGAGCCTTTGGCTGACATTTCACAGAACGCTGTGCAGACTGTAAAATACCAGCACACTCAGCGAGGTTACGTCTCACTTTATATTTAATCTCCATCTCATCAGATCACCTGCAGATCTCTCGTATAATCTGTGTGGTCGCTGGTCTGAGGTCAGTGTGACGCCGCCTTCTTTAATAAATAAGAGTTCACGTTAGAAATGGTGTTTACATGTTTCATGTGTTTTCATATCATTTATACATCTGCTGTATTGACATCTTTTAAAAAATCCATGTAGATAATCGTGTAAAGTGACAGGAATTCTGCAGAATACACATTTTAACAATTAAATTATATACAAAATCTGACTTTTTCTATAGCTACCCAAAAATAAATAAATGTAAATGAAAGCCTGACAAAAGTCAATCAATAGTAATAATAATAATAATAATAATAATAATAATAATAATAATAATAATAATAATAATAATAATAGACGTGTTTAAAAAATGTGAATAACTATAAGGGGGAAAAATGAACATGAAATAAATAAAATAATGAAAATAAATTATTCATTTGGTTTTATAACGATCAGAAAAAAGGAAGAAAAATGTATCCACATTTAGTGCGACTTTGATTCAATTGAAATTAATTCATTAAAAATTAAAAAAATCAAAAAATAAGATAATTAAAATAAAAATGAAGTTTCGTGTAGAGACCACGTGGCGGCAGCAGCAGCTGCTTCCCGCCCTGGAACGCCTCAACTTTGGCCCCGGAAGCGGAAGTTCCTTCCTTTCTTGTTTCTGCTTGTTGAAGAGACACTCATAGGTGAGTCCTGCTCGGAGTTGAATCCTTCTTTAATCCGAGTTTCAGGTGATCATCCGGTCTTTTAACGTGTCTCCGCTGAGTCTGTGAAAGTGTTCGTGTCTGTTCGGTGTTAGATTGATTCAATGTGAGATACTAAATGTCGGATTTTAGTTGTTTTTTTCCCCCGCTGTTGGTCGGTGACTAAGGCAACATGACGCCATCTTAGCTCCGAGCGGAGAGTCCGGGAGCGGGACGATAAACGTTGCAGTCAAGTAACAAGTGAATAACGGGGGTTTTCTGTAGTTTTAAGTTCGGCAGCAGGTGCAACTTGTCCCGGTAACGTTACGTCGGTCTGTAGAAGCTCACGGGATAACGTAGCCCTCCCGCTAACTGGTGGTTGTTCCCAACGCGTTTCATCAAAGTCCTTTCTTTTATCGGTTTCCGTCAAAGTATTTCGTGTCGGTTTTTAAGTCTGGGTCTGAAAATGGTGGAAATGATTCTCCGCGTGTGTTCAGAGACTCGCCGCCCGCTTGTAGCAGTTGTATCCAGCCTGGGTGTCGGTTAGCCGGGGCTGTAGCCACCATGTGTCCGGCCTGACTCAATGGCTCCATTATTGGACACAACTTCAGTTAAGTTTTTGCTGGGAACAACCCGGACAGACGCTCACAGGTAAACAGGTTGAAATAAAACCAGACATCCGGACCTGACGTGAGGCAGAGGATGGCTGCTGAGCTGAGGCCCGTTTAGCCGGAGATACTTGTTGAGTTTCTGTGTAAGAGCAGTTAAAGGCCTCTAATTTAAATTCCTTCAGATTTAGTGGGAAACCGATCTTTTCAAATGTCGTATTCGTGTGACTCTGCTCACTCTGAATTCATCCACAGTCCTCAAACTGTTGCCTGTTGTAATGAATAACATTAACCTGTGTAATGGCTTTGTACGGTCAGACATGTTGATCGTGTGTGTATAGTAAACTAGAAGTTCGACCACCTGAAGAGTGTTTTTAATTAGTGGGTTTGTTATAAGGAGTGATTGCTCCATACTGCTGCATAGTACTGACAGAAATGAGATGCAAGCGTCAAACACACACAAAAAATAATTCTTACAGGTTTTCCTTTGTGCTTTTCACACCTGTACCAGTTTGATCAGGTTTTAAATGTTGATGTAGTGAAGCTCTTTCTTCTTCACTCTTTAAATGTCCAGTCAGTTTGTGTTGGACTGTAACGTGTTGCTGAGCTGATGAACATAAATCAGTGTTTTTGATAAAATGGCCGAGGTGTTTGTAGATGCGGGGGCCCGTTCCTCATGTCTAACTCTTCCTCATCCTCTTCATCATCACCAGATATGGCTCCTCGTAAAGGGAAAGAGAAGAAGGAGGAGCAGGTCATCAGTCTGGGTCCTCAGGTGGCCGAAGGAGAAAATGTGTTCGGAGTTTGTCACATCTTCGCCTCCTTCAACGACACCTTCGTCCACGTCACCGATCTCTCCGGGAAGTAAGTCCCCAAACACTGAGACTAAACCGGCTCGAGCCCAAAGGTGGTTTCTGTTGGTTTACAGGTGATGTTTACTGTTGTTCCGCTGTTCCACCTGTAGCACCTTATTGACACACTGAGCCTCCTCCTCAGAGTCCTGCATCAGACCTGAACTCTCAGACATGATGCACATGTTGACATGATACAGTGCGACGTCCACTTCCTCTGATGTCCCTCCAGAATAAAGGTCCAGAAATCCACTTAGTAACCAGGAGAAAAAAGAGGCTGCAGAACTTCATTCAGAATCTTCCTGTTTTTAAGTTTCCTTCAGCATCACAGTGACCCAGTGACAATTGTCTGAACATCCACGGCTACACTGAGAACAGGAGCTGGTCACAGCTGGTTCAGCAGCTTTTAATGGGACAGTTTGAGTGAAAGTGAAATGATACAGACTAAAAAAAAAACAGGGCTCACAGCTAACCCACTGTCTCCATGGCAACTGTATACCTCCAGTTTACATCCCCCAAAGCATTATGGGAGCTGTAGCATCTGCGTAGAATAATGTTATCCCCCAAATAGATGTGCAAAGGCAGAATCAATAATTGTAGCTTTTTGGTTTATGACTTTTTACATTTAAATTAATAATTTAAGTAAATTTTTGCTTTAGTGCCAGATCCTTTATTTCAGTTGGTTCTGCATTGAACAGTTACTGGTTTTATCAGTTCATCTGACGGTTGTTTTTGATTTAGTCCATGAAACATTGAAAAATGTGGCTGAGCTGAAGGTGACGTCTTCAGGTGTCGTTCACTCGACCAAAAGTCCAGAAACCTCCAGAAACTCACTTCAGTCACGTGACAAAGAAAAGCAGGAAATGCTCAGGCCAAGATCTGCAAATATTTAGGATTTTTTTTTTTTAACTGTGTTCTTTGATAATTGACTGAGATGATTAGTTTTTGTCAACAGTATTGATTAATTGATTGACTAATAGTTTCAGTGTCTCAGATGTGAGACTTTGCTGCTTTTCTTGTTCTATGTGAGTGTAAACTGAATGTTTGGGTTTTGGGCAAATCAAGACACGAAGACGTCACCTTTGACTGAGAAACTGATGGACATTTGTCACCGTTCTGATGTTTTATAGACGAGTCGATTAATTGAGAAAATAATCACATTACTTGATCATGAAAATAATTTTCCACTGATTTTTACTAATATGAAAACACACAAGTTAACGATCGGTTTAAATGACCAGCGGATTGACTGTTTCCTCCAAACAAACCTCGGCGTCCAGTTCAACGACATCTGAACCAAAATGGCTGATTTTGAAATGTTTGTTGAAACTCAGTGGAGCTGAGAAACAGATGCAAAGCATCAGAGTAGAGAAGGAAATTTAAATAAATGCAAACCTTTGACCTTAACTTTGACATTTTTCTCCCTTAAATATCAAAAATCTTATCTATGAAATGGCGTCTCCACCTTTGAGAAACGTTATCGATGCGTCTGCAGGTCTGAAAGCACTGATTTCAGTTTCCTCATGAAGAAAGACCTTTTCAGAGTCAAGCCTTGTTTTTTTTTAAAGTTGTCCCTTTTTTAAAATGTTTTATTTTTTAAATGTATTTATTTTAAATCAAAAGCTGTTGTTCTAAGCCTCTGACCTTCCGCAGAGTACGAAGGCCTTAGATCAGTTGAGGTCATTGAACCCAGGTCCAGTTTAAGTGATGATATGAGGAGTTACTGTTAGAAACAGCCTGAAAGAACTGACACCTTTAATAATACAGGACGTTTAAAAACGACGGGAGTTGCCCCACAGCTTTTTACAGTCCCGGCAGATCAAATCAGAATCAATGGAACCGAATGAAACCAGCAACAGATTAAAACACAGTAAAGCGTTAGAAATCAGATCAAATAAGAGGAAACATTGACGATAATTCAGAAAATGACTCCAGGCCTCCTCATCCCTGCTGGTCTTCATCACAGTCGGAGGTTTATTCTACGTGATGTTAAAAATGTCTGAAATCGGACCCAGTGTGGAACCAGTGGAGTCCAGTTCACATCACTGGTCATATCCTCATAACGTCACGTGGTTGTTAGTGTTGGCATTAGAACGCATCACGTCGAGTCCTGAGGTCCGTCTGCTCCGCTGGGGAGATCTTAACGCTAGCCGCTCTCTGGTCGGTCTAATGGGTGTGTCTCTGTTTCCAGGGAGACGATCTGTCGTGTGACAGGTGGGATGAAGGTGAAGGCCGACAGAGACGAGTCGTCTCCGTACGCCGCCATGTTGGCAGCTCAGGACGTCGCTCAGCGCTGCAAAGAGCTGGGAATCACGGCTCTGCACATCAAGCTGAGGGCCACTGGAGGAAACAGGTAAACACACCTGTCCGGTCCTCAGGACCAGATTTCTCAGAACTGATCAGAAGTCAGACTTAGTTTTCGTAGCGCCGCTGAACTTCTGCTGTTTTCAAGCAGAGGAAAGTCGTTTAACCTGAGACCAGGTCACAAAACACGAGAAGAGATGATGTCGTCAGAGACCTGAACATAATCTAACTGGGAGATTTTGTTTGAGTCTGTGAAATCTGTGATCACAGCTGTGTTTAGTTCAGTCACTGTAAAACAGTTTTTATGTCTGGGAGTTTTCCTCAAAGAAAACAACAAACCCTCCTGACGAAGAGTCCGGTCTAGTCCTGCCCTGAATTAACCTCTGTTATGATCCGGTTCTGGGTCGACTCCAGGCTTTGGTCTGCTGCTGAACCAGATGTGATGTTGGTTTTTATATGTGAACAGTAAAAGAGCTTCTTTTTGTTTCAGGACAAAGACTCCTGGTCCTGGAGCTCAGTCTGCTCTCAGAGCTCTGGCTCGATCCGGCATGAAGATCGGACGCATCGGTAAATAACACACACACACTCTGTCGTTCCTGTTCGTCTCTGCGGGCCGTCAGTTTAATCCTCTGAGGTCTGATCAGGTTCAGTAACAGTTGCTGCAGTAGAATCCTCATGTAACAAGACTGAAATAAAACGGCGTCATATCAGGTTTTGTTTGAAAGCTGCAGATGTTTGTTTAGAAACCTGAAAAATAAACGGCAGCTTTCAGATTCTTGTCAATAGGATGAGATGCAGCAGAGGGACTTTTAAAAAAGGAGCCGACTGTACGTCCGGGTCCAAGTCTGGACACACTGGACCGAGACGGTTGATTATTTTAGTGAGCTGAGGCTTTAAACAGGCTCAGGGTTCAGGTTCTGAGACTGGAGGATGTCAGTGTGATGTTCTGAATCTGTGGACAGACGTTTGGTTTCCGGTCTGACTTCCCGTTTCTTCTTCGTGTGTTTGTTCAGAGGACGTCACTCCGATCCCATCAGACTCGACCAGGAGGAAGGGCGGACGCCGCGGTCGCCGTCTGTAGACTACACCACGATTTACCGACATTAAAAAGATTAAAGTCAAACACCGAGCTCCGAGTCTCTTTTCACACTGGTACCTGATAATTCATCAATAAGCATCTGATCAATAACAAGTTAAATTATCAATGTTGTTCAGCTATTTCTCCAGCTGAGTCAAAACATCTGGTTCGTTTCTCCTGAGAACGTTTAATAAAGAATTATGTCAATAATCGAAGTTAATCAATAGGTTTGATTAGTTTTCTCCTGTGATTATCAGCCTTTGTTTCATGTTACATGTGTTGAGTTTGAAAGCAGATAATATTAATATCAAAAGTGTTAAATGTCCTAAGATGTTTAGACCAGAAGCTAAAATGACTGAAAGCAGATTATTCGTTTAATGAATCCGGGGATGTGACCGGAGGCTTCAACTGCTGGATTCCGTCAGTGTCTCAAATCCGTTTGTCCCTTTGTCCTAATTGTGTAAATGACGTATTTACAGTTCATTTCACAAAGTGTTGAGGTCCATTTAGTAGCTGTTAGGGGGCTTTCAGTCACATCACACGATCTTCCTCAGCCAGTGGAGTTTCCTTCATTTTTCGTAAATGTACAGCTTTTAATATAACACCTACGGTTTCCACGGCAACATGCAACACGTCCTGGGGAAGATCATGTGGGTAATGGAGTAGAGGAAGTCTACGGATACAGATGCCTGTATTAAATTGACAGATTAGATCAATAATATCCAGGCTTTCATATTATTTTGTCAACCCGCTGTAGGTGTAGTTCAGCCTGTCGATCACCAGGAGGCGACGACAATCTGATTTTCAGCAGCGAAACTGAATGAACCAGTAATTTATTTACATTTTACTTTGAAAACCAACCGACTGAACTCACATTTTGCTTTAAGGATTTTTCTTATGGTTTCAGATCTTTTCTGTACAAACACATCAATCAAAAAAAAAAAAAAAATCTGATTTGGGATCAGTAGAATCTTCACTGACCTTCACTCGGGGACTGAGCCAGTTAAGTGAATACAGAACGTAATGCAGCTGCAGGTTATTAAAACCAACAGCTCCAGGGATCCTACAGAAACCTGATCGCTTCGTTTATGGATAATTCGTTATGGGCTTCTGACACATTGTTTGATCTGCAGCTAAAAGCTGAGAGCTGTGATTCCAGCGTGTGAGCGCTCCTTGTTTGACTTCAGTAAAAATCACAGCTGACGTCTACTCGGGTTTTAGCTCAGAAACTAATCTCTTTCTTTTGTGATGATCGTATGTTCAGTTTGAACTCTGGAGTCAGAGACGATCGGCAGATGTTTTTATTTCACTGACAAACACCTGGAAGTTCGACGTGATTCTCATCTGAAGAGTTCCATCATCTTTTTTTCCTCTGGTCCGGATGTTTGATATAAAAGAATTTAATGTTCAGACGTCTGCGAATCAGGAGCTGAACGGCTCAGAAACAGCGGGATGCTCCTTTAAACTCGACGAGAGACAAACTAAAAAAAACAATCCGACATTTAAACGAGTCTGGGGGCCGTGCCTACCCTTTCCCACCATGCAGCGGCGCCTCTCCTGGGGCATTGTGGGTAGGGGCGGTGTGCAGCTGGGCTATGCAGGAGCTCGACGTGAGATCTGACAACCTGCAGGAAGTCCGCAGCCGTGTGGTGGTTTTGTGGGTCTCTTGGAGGAAAAACTTCTGACGACAGAGAGTGAGTTCGAGCTGAAGCTTTAATGAGTCTGTTAGTTACAGTATTTAAATAAGACCGAGAGCAGAAAACTAAGAAATCATAGAAAAATAATACAAAGATTTAAAAGAAATGAAGGCAACTTTAACCTACAATCCACTGCAGGAGGTTTTGGCTTCTGTGGAAGGTTTGTGTGTTTGTTACTCCTCAACTTGAAGGCTCTGCTCCTCCTCCTCCTCCTCCTTCGCCTCCCCTCCCTCCTCCGTCCCTTCCCTCTCCTCCTCCCCTGCGGAGGAGGTGGTGTTGTCTCCGTCGTAGATGATGTCTTCAGGGTTCGGTGCAGGAGGACAGAAGTCCTCCTCCGGGAGAATCTTCTGGAAGATCGACTCTGCCTGAACAGACACAGATCAGAAGAAGTAAATGTTTTTCTCCAGAAACATTCAAACATTCTGATCATTAATCCTTTTTGCCCGTTTTTTATAGGAAATGTACCAAAATTCTGTTTCCAGCTTCTTCAATGTGAAGATTTTTTTTGACTGTTGGTTTGAAATCCAGCGAACTGTGATGGACATTTTACAGACGAAACTATTTACCTGACTGATCGATAATGTAAATAATCCAACTGCAGCTGTAAACTCAACCATTCTTTGTTCCACACAAAACATCAATATGGCACCAATCCTGGGTTCACTTTACCCAGTGTGTAATTTTTTCAAATTGTACTAAAGTTGTCAGCTGTTAGAATTTTGTTAATGATTTTTTTAACGTGAATCCTTCAGAGTTTGAAACGTCACATTCACATCGAACAATAAATCTGAAAGTTTAAAGGTCAAACTTCGACTTGTGGTTATTTGGCGCGGTGTTAAACACATCTGTTTTCTATGTCTTGTGCATTCTTCCATCACTGTTACATTTAATTGTGTACTAAACTATAAAAGATCAAAAAATGGTGAAAAATGTCCAGAACCCAAAGGGATCCAGTTACTGTGATGGAAAACCGAGCGAAGCAGCGAATCCTCAAACCAGAGAAACTGAAACCGAGAACTGACTTTATAAATCTCTTCCCCTCCGGATCAACTAGCGCCACCATCAGGTACAAACAAGTATCTGTAACACTGTGTTGCAGGTCAGTTCGTTACAAGTCACTGTTACAGGTCAGCGTGTCATTTTTCTTGTTTTTGTCTCCTCATAGAACTTTGCTATGAAAAATGCTACAGAAACAAAATTTATTTTTTAGTGCTAATTAGTTAATGCTAGCATGCTAACATGCTAGACTAAGATGATATACATTCATGGGACACTACTGTTTTCATAGTAACATTTCACATGAATAGTAGTTGTTTGTGTTTACACTGTATTTCCTCTAAAACCACCTCCTGTACTCGTGGTTTACAGCGCTGAACTACCAGCTGTGTAACCATGGCAACAAGCGGCCAATCAACAGTCAGAGCAGAGTGTCAGCCAGGTGTACAGTGGCATGAAAGAGTTGGGGTCAAAGTTTGTGTGAATAGTTAAGTGAGTAAAAGATGAACAGACTTCTAAAAGGCATGAAGTTAAAGATGAAACATTTAATATTTTAAGACATTAGTTTTTTTATTTCCATCTTTCACAAAATAAGATAAAAGGAAAAGGGCCCTAAACAAAAGTTGAACTTAGTAACGCCTCCTTTGACAAGCATCACAGCCTGTAAACGCTTTTTGTAGCAGCGAAGAGTCTTTAATGTTCTGGTTTGGTGGACTTGCGTCCATTCTTCCTGCTAAAGGCTTCTAGTTCTGAGAGATTCTGGGTCCATCTTGCCTGCACTGCTCTTTTGAGGTCTATCCACAGATTCTCCAGGATGTTTAGGTCGGGGGACTGTGAGGGCCATGGCAAAACCTTCTGCTTGTCCCTCTTCAGGTCCTCTTGAGGTGTGTTTTGAATCAGTATCCTGTAATAGAAGCCGTCCTCTTTTCATCTTCAGCTTTTTTACAGACTCTGATGGTATTTAATTGAAAATCCATTCTTCCCTCTACCAGTGAAACGTTTTCTGCAACACGAGCCCAAAGCTTGATCCATCCACCCCCGTGCTGGACAGTTGGAGAGGTTTTCTTTTTACTCCAAACATCCCTTTGCTCATTGTCTTTAACTTCATCAGTCCACAGGACTTGTCTCCAAAATGCATCAGGCTTGTTGAGATGTTTCCTTTGCAAACTGCTGATGCTGCATTTCGTGGTGAGGACGCAGGAAAGGTTTTCTTCTGATGAATGAACGGGGATTTGATTTTCCTTTCTAGCGATCCTACGAGCAGTTCTCTCTGTAAGTTTTAATTACATTAGGAACTGAGGAAACAGCTTCCTGAAAACACTTTGCTATCTTCTCCTGCTTTGTGAGCATCAGCTATTCTAATTTCCAGAGCTAGGCAGCTGCTTAGAGGAGCCCATGGCTGCTGATTGTTGGGACGAGGTTTGAGGAGTGAAGAGTATTTGTAAAGCTTTGACATTAGCATCACCTGGCCTTTGCTAACGACGACTGTGAACGAGCCACAGCCCCGACAAGCTAATTAAGGTCTGAGACCTTGGTAACAGTTCTCTGCGAGCTCAAACCCCTTTTTCACTTTAAACTTTTACAAAACAAAAATAAAAGACTCATTTGGATTTAAGTGTTGAAGAGACTGTGTCATCTTGAACTGATTTCCAAAAGGCATAAAGTTCATCTTCTGCTCACTCAACTATTCACAGTAGCAGCCATTTTGACCCGGGGTGTGTGAGTCTCACCTGTCTGATGGCGTGTTCATGTCCCAGTCCTCCATCCGGTCCGGAGCACACGTACACGTTAGACGGGAGGTCGTGACCTTCAACCTCAACCCCCGATCCGTCAGCCATGTTGAAGTACACACACCAGAGTACTGAGGGACGCTTCTCTACAGACAGGAACACAGACAAGTAACAGACGTCTGAGTTATTAAGCCGCTGCTTCGTCTGTGAACTCGGTAGAGATTCAAGATTTCTTAAAGAAGGATTTCCAAGCCAAATGAAAACCTGCAAATCAGACCTCAGGTGAGTGTGAACACGTGTTGTTGGTCATAAGAGTCACAGACCGTCCAGGCTTTAACCTCATCTAGGGCTGCCACTAACAATTATTGTCATTATAAATCAATCTGATCAATCGTTGAGTCTATAATATGCCAGACAACTGTGAAAAGACCAAGGACCATGGTGAAGTCTTCACACGTCTTGTTTTGCCCGACCAGCAGATTCAGTTTACTGATATATAACAAAGAAAAGCTTGAACCAGCAAACGTTTGTCTTTTTTATGCAAAAATTGCCAACGATTACTTAAATAGTTGCCAATTAATTTTGTGTCAACTACTCTTAACTTTGTTGACGTAAACTATGACTAAACATGTTCGTCAACAAGCTTTTTTTCTGCGACTGAGACGAGGCGTCATTTAACATGAACTACATCAACACGTAATATCGTTGACGAAAAAAACTGGTGTAAAATGTAGTTTAAAAAACAAAGTTTACCAAAATATCTCCGAATTTTCGTTGACGAAAAAAGAGGAGACAGTGACATCATCTAAACTGTCCTTTTCTGATTGGCTGCGCTGCTCATTTGTCTTCCTGCGCGCTCCAATCATCTTTCTGGTGACCCTGCGCGGCAGCAGCGCACCCACGAATGCACCGCTACCGGTCCCGGACTGGACCGAGCTATGATCGGCTAACCCACCGTGAAGGGAAAAGAACATGGGAGAAAACAACATATAGATAAGAAGAGCTTGGAGTTACCGGTCCGTCCACTGAACACAGACACCGACTGATATCAACTCTCCGTCAAACAGCGAATCGAACTGAAACGTAATCCCGAGTTAAAAATTGTAACCGCTTACATGACTGTTCGTGAAATTAGATAACTGTACTGTGTCAGCACCAAGCGCTAATCTGACACACAGCCACCTGAGGACTCAGACATCTAAGCTACCCTTTAAAAAGACAGGAACAAAAGAAAGAGAAGGGAGGGAGGGAGGTGTCAAGTGAAGAATGTCAAAGAGGTTGTTAGTCAAATGTCAATTAGAGGAGGAGGAGGTGCAGCAGACTGTAAGGACTGGGGTCCTTTTTAAAAAAAAATGGTTTGTACGATGTGCTGTTGAATTTCCTCTGGAATCCAAAGAGCAGACGTGAATATGGAGACAACTTCTCACATTTTCAGACAGTCTTCCCTAGAAGATTAATCAAGCTTCATATACGTCCATACATTAATCACTGTGTGGGTCTGTGGGGAAATAAAACTTCTTTTGGAGAGCCAACGCGCTGTTAATTAGCTCAAAGACTCTCAAATTAAGATTTTACACAGATCGTGTTTCAGTTAAAAAACAATTGACGGGCTCAAAGTATCCAAAAGCTGATTAAAATGAGAGAGAGAGAAATGTTATGAGAAAGGAATCTGTAGGTTTGAGTACCGATGTGGAAACATCTGTGTGTTTGTGTTAAAGAGGTGAACTTATGAGCAACTGAACACTGCAGCACACTGTGTACGATGATTTAAGGGACTGTCCGAGGTAACCACCATCATTTATTACCATCTGTGAACCTGTAACAACAGTGGTCTTGTTGTTTTCTGTAGGTCTGTCCAGTGATGATGGTTTGTTTTTTTTAAACTCTGCTGTTAGTGTCCTATCTGCCCCTTTCTATTCATTATGTTGCTTTTTGATATTATGTTCAAAATAATAATAATTTAATGGACACAGACTGTCATTAGTATAGCAGGGATAATATAATACTTGTTAACTGTTCAGCTGTAGCGTCTGCCTCCAACTTTACTGTAGTGTTTTGTTGGGAGTCATTTTCTTTTTTATTCTCTGTTTGTTATGTTTGTCATACCGAGGCCTTAAATGTCAGTCTCAGTGATGAAATGTCAGATTAACATACAGAAACACTGAGGGGTCCACACACACGCACGTTCAGGCCCACTTTGGGGACTCGTGTAAAAACCACCCTCTTCGGGGACACCGTCTTTTCGACCGTATGAAATGATACCTTAAGTTTGGGGACAGTAGGACTGGAGTCGACTCGGAGTCACTTTTTTTTTACTGAATATTTAACTTTTAGTGTCGTACGTATTCTGTTTTGTCACATGCTCTTGCTTTTTCTTATCTACACATACTTCATTTTTATAAATACTCAACATTATTACTTTTCCCCCCCTTGCCTATGATTATGCGAAATACGCTCAGTGTTCACTTTATTAGGTACACCTGTACAGTCTCATGCGGCTCCGACATGAATGCTACAAATGTTCACTTTGTGTTGACGTTGTCAGAAAGGTGATAATTCTGCTTCAGGTTGTGCTGTGCTGGACTGCATTGTGTTCAGAGGTGTTTCTAATATTCTGACCGGGTGGACAAAATATTAGAAATGCCACTCTGTACAATGGAGTCCGTTTAAAGATGTCACTTTTTGTGCTGGCAAATTGTGAGGGACACTTTTCGCTATTTTTGTACGTCTTTTAGACCAAATGATTGATCGATGAATCGTAAAAGTAATCAGCAGATTAACTAATAATTAAAACAATAATTAGCTGCGGCTGTAGATCCATCAGAGGCTGAATGTGGAAGGAGCTGAAGCTGCAGTTTTACAGTTTAACAGAAACTTGAATTGAAACATGACAGAGAAGCTTTTCTCCTCCTCCCTCATCACCTTTGATGAATCTTCATACCTGCATCCATCCATCCTGAATGCGTGTGTGTGTGAGATCCTGGAGGTTGTTCCTGTTATAATTAAAACCACAGAAGAAAGTGATGAATGATTTAAAGACAAAGAGAAGAAGAGGAGGAGGTCAGAGAGGAGAGAAAGTTTACAGGCTGCGGAGTGAGCGTGTGCGCGTGTGCACCTCGGTCATGTGACTCTGGCGTGTGGAACATCCTGGTAACCACCGGCGACAGGTCCTCATAGGCGGAGCCAACTGACTGACACGTGAGGTGGACCAGATCTACAGAGAGACAGAAGACATATACATTTATACATATTTATGTCTCATCACACAACTTCATCTGATGAGTGTGGTTTCCATGGTAACACGCCGACCGAAGTCTGATGGGGTTTTGGTTATTCGTATTCTGGTATCGAAACATTTAATCATCTCCACACTGAAACACTGTCCCGTAGAGGGCGCTGCTTACCAAGTCAATGGGCCTCAAAGACCCCAGAACATCCTCCTAACAACTGCCTGAACCTAATCAAGAACCCGAGATTCTCCTCAGGGAACCTGCAAACACACGTCCTCCCGGAAACTCCAAAAGACCCCTTAGAACCTCCGCACCATCAACTGTGAAACCTCCCTTAGAGGTCCCTAAAATCTACTCAAAGATATCTCCTATAAATGTTCCCTGGAATCCTTTCAAGGACCCTCGCGACCTCCTCGGAGGTTCCCAGTGTCAGACAGCGAACACGTCTGCTTCAGAACAAACAGAACAGTCCGTTTATTCAGGGCTCTGTATAAAGCACCGGGTTTACAAAACATCTGAGTCTCCTGCTGCAGGAATCCACCAGTTCTGGCCAAGCAGGAGAAAGAATTTAATCACATCAGACTTCGTGTTTGTAAAATTTTATGTTTAGGCTTTGAATTCAGACCCCATAAATACAATTTAAAGACAAATTAATGACATCAAAAGCCTGAGATTTGAAAAATGAAATGAAGGGAAATGAAACCTGGATTCTGATCTGCTCCTAAAAAGGTTTTTGTCAGACTCTACAGCGGATACGAACACCTTTGTTTAGAGGAGGCGACTGTGTGAGAGAGTTTAGATAAATGGTGTTTTGTTTTCAAGGCGTTCAGGCCCACTGACTCAGTAACCAATCACACTGCAGCATCGGGACAACACAGAAGAAGAAGATGATGATGAAGATGATGTGACAGGCGTAACACACACACGCACTCTTGCTGCATGTGTGTGTTGGTCATTAATCTGTGTTTCTGTTGGTGGATTCATCAGTTTCTTTTCAAGGACACTGGAGGATTTTCAGCTGCAGAGTTTCAGACGAGACTAACTCTCAGACTATCACACTCATCATCTACTCGTGCTTCAAATCTTTCATATCATTAATATACTGTTAAAGCTGTGTGAAGATAAAGGCTCCCAAAACCTCCCCGAGGACCCTTCAACACAGCAAATAACAGCCATAATATGCTAATCTCATAGGAACTGAATATGTGTCATTCAGGATACGGGAAGATTAGAGGTAAAAAGATAATGAGCAATAAAATGACACAAGACTAGATTAAATGACAGTAAATGATAAATTGATGATGAAATATGATCATTGAAATAAGACACCAAAAATGAGGTAAGATAAAATAGAGGAAATGACATACAACGAGATAAGAGACAAGACTAAAGACATACTGAAAAAGATAAAACAAGAAATGAGGTGAAATGATAAAAAGATGGGAATGAGGTTGATTAAGAGTGAGAAACAAACCGACAGGATACAACAGCATTGTGAAGTGGGGATGAGATGTGAGAGGTAGTGATAAGATATGAAACATTATAAAGAGAAAATGAGATGAGGTGAAGTAAAATACACTATGATATGGAGGTGAATGAGACATGAGAAAAGTAGGAAGGTGGGATGAGGTACGATTCAATAAAATGAAAAATTAGATAAAGGTGATAAAATTACAAAGAAAACTTGAAATCAAATACCTTGATATGAAAGATGAGACGAGGTTGAGATAATTTACAAAGAATGAGATGACAGAATAAATTTGGGTTAGAAAAGATCACAACAAAGATTAAGAAAATGAAAAAGTACGATTTAAGATTACGAATCTGAGATGAGATTAGCTAGAATAAAATGAGACATGAGATTATTAAAGATGATAAATTATGGTGCTATTAGATTAGTAAAGTGAGAATAGTTGAGATAAGGAAATCAGAAAAGATAAAATGATTAAGATTAGATACAGAAAGATGAAATTAATTAAAATAGTGCATGAGAAATGATATAATGACAACAGATAAAAGATGATGTAAAATGAGAGGAGCTGAGAACTGAGATGAAAAGATCTGAAATGAGGAGGATGGTTTGTCTGATGAGGCGACGGCGACCGGTCACTGCCAGCAGGTAACTGTCCAGGTGTGTTAGACTCACAGGTTCCAGGCATGCAGGTCATCGTGGACGGACAGAGCTCCACCATCTTCGCCGCCGGAGACCCTGCTGCTATTGGAGGAACAGTTACCATGGAAACCTGACCAGACAGACAAGTAGACAAAAGTTCCAGACTTTAACCAGAGATAAATGTCAGTACTGAAAAACCTTAGAGTGAAAAGCAGATTAGTTTCATCTTATCGCTGAACACTGCCGGCTCTCACACACACACACACACACACACACACACACACACACACACACACACACACACACACGTATTACATTCGTTGTGAGGACACTCGTTGACATTAATGCTTTCCCTAGCCCGTAACCCTAACGTAAACCTGACTCTGACCTGAATCCTACAACCAGGTCTGAGCCCCCGACCTGCAGCCTCTACTCGTGGGGACCTCAACTTTTGTCCCCATGGTGACACAAGTCCCCATCGGGATATAAGAACAAGTATACACACACACACACTCAGCAGATCTATGAAACATCATAATTCTCTGACCAAACTTAATTCAATATTTCAATATTTAACTCCCACCTAATTAGTGAAGGTGTGTGTGTGTGTGTGTGTGTGTGTGTGTTCAGACGGAGAGATGAACTGAGGGATTTTCTCTTTCTTCAGTAATTGACTTTTTTTATTTGACTTCATTTGTCTCTTTTCTTCTTCTTCTCTTCTGACATACATTTAAATCAATCCCATAATTCACAGTGACAGCGGAAGCCTCTCTAGCCTGTTCACTCATGGAGGTACCGCCGTTCATCCCGAGGGGAACGAGAACGCCCGAACCGCATTTCATCACCGTCCATGCAGCGGCTGCGGAGACGTTTCCGTCCGGACCAAAGGGAAACGTCTCCGCAACTGCTGACGTCTATGAGCCACTGACAGCAGGTGGCTAAGAACATAGAGAAGGTGGACTAATAAAGAAAAGGCAGAACATTAAACTGACGAAGGCCTCGTCAACACGATTTACCTGTTGGTCTGAGTCGCTGGGCAGAACGGAGCTGTCCGTTATCAGCACAGCTCTGCTGAGGAACCTGGAGAGACGGGGACACGTCAGCATCAGATCTATATCCCCATGCATCAGTCCATATCAGTCATTACAGATATATCAGCCGATAACTGACGAGAGAGGGAAGTAGCGAGATGTTAAACCAACATTTAGAGACGGCGTCAGCTTCTGTTTGTCCACCAGAGCAGAGACTAGTTTGTCTTTATATTGTAAAACCTTCTGATCGGCACATTCCAGGTGCCAACTGTTAAATAACAAAGTTAAGGGAACCTGATCAGAAGTCTTGATATTATGGGTTGTGTGTTAATATTGACTAAAACATCATTATTGGATTTTTAAAACGCTCAATTATCAATATGGACCCCCCCAAAAAACAAAAACACAGGATCAGTCAGGTAATAATCAGATCCTCCTTTGGTGTGAAACTCGAGTCCACAAACTGCAGGTCACAGTTTGACTGGTTTTGAACCGGTCCAACAAAACCCAGGGGAAACTGGATGTAACTGGTCAGACATCGGCAGCTCCAGTTTACTAGAAAAGACTCAACTCCCTGCAGAAAATGTACCTGCGCTAAACTCACCTGGAAGTTTTATTGAGTGTTGTTAAATGGTCGTTTGGTGGTTCTGCTGAGGTGTTACTAGACGTGGTTTCGAGGTGCTGGGGGGGCCACGGGGGGGTCATATTAGACTGTTTCTTGGTGGCAGCTTTGGTGAGTATCGGTGGGGTGCACTCCATGTCCCCTTAAAACGGAGAGGTTTCTACTTCTGACCCTTGTTTACAGTATCCACCATTAAAGCAGAGACCGGTTTTCATGTTGTAGCTGATCGGTGTTTGTTTACTGGCTGTGACCTGTAGGTCCTCACCTGGTGGGTGTGGCCACCTTCTTCCTCTCCGCCGCCACGTAGCCGTCCTCCACCACGAAGTGGCTGCAGCTGATTCGCTGTCCTCGGCTGTCAATCACCGCCTTACACCTGAAACAAAGAGGGAGGGGACGAAGCTAATTGATGAAGTGACTAATCCCTGCGGCTGATCACCGAGATACATTAATTAGGCGCAGCTGACCTCAGAGCCAGTGGACTGAAATGTCGCAGACTGAACCTTTAACACACTGTGCGGTGAGTTTTAATTACAATCGCAGCTGTGGTGTTTTGAATATTTCACTCTTTTAAATCTTAATTTCAATATAAAAACAATAAATCTTTCGGCCAGACTCGGCAGCTTTTCAAGGGTGTCTGTCTCTCTCACACTGATGCGCTGCTGAAACCTATTATTGGGAATAATGATGCGCACAAAAGCTCATCCATAACCTCTGACACACACACACACACACACACACATATATATATTTATGTGTGTGTGTATATACTGGGGGCCTCCAGAAGGTCACACACACATAACTATAATAGACTAATAACAACACACACACACACAGAGTTAGAGCTCCCGCTGCCTTTTAGCACTGTTAGCATTTCTAGATCCAGATTCAGTATCACAGTGACCCAGTGGTAGTCGTCTGAACACCCACGGCTACACTGAGAACAGGAGCTGGTCACAGCTGGTTCAGCAGATTGATTGTTAACACGTTGGTTTTACAGGTGAATCAGCTACCTGGTGACTAACAGGAGCAACGTGCCAACCTGCTAACAGGCTAACAGGCTAATGTCAGCATGACAACAGATGATGTGTGTGTGACCTTCTATAGGTGACCTGTGTGCGTGTCAATCAATCATTCAATCAGGCAGCTGACGAGGCCGCAAACTGGTGTGAGGAGGAGGAGGAGATGAAGAGGATCAGAGGTTAAATTATGAGTTCATTTCCTCTCCATAAACTGAATATTTTACTGATCATAAATTATCGTCCGATCACTGCTTTTAACAGGAAGGTCACACACACAGACACACACACACACACACCTCTGTTTGTTACCTGTCTGTTGAATTTCTTCATTTTTTGGGTATATCACTGAATACCATGAAAATGAAGGGACACTGACATAAGACCTTATTGTTAACACTTTAACTCCCTGCCATTATAATGTTATATTATTATAAATGGTTCATAACACACTATAATGCACTAAACACTACTGGGGGTGTTACTGTAGTAATGTTATTTACAACTGTGTGTCCTCGCAGTAGCTATAAATATATGAACACAGAAATCTGAATGTATAATTACTTTGATTATTCGGAGTGAAAACTGTCAGTGTTCAGCTTGAGCAGCTGGACAAACGTGACTCTTCATTTCCACTTGGCTCTTTTCACATGTGACTGTCTACGATGGCGTCTGGGGGGCTCGTTGTGAGCACATGTTCCTGTTCTCTTAGTTGTTGTCATAAAGAGTCAGCGTGAGGCAGAGCGAAGCTTCTTAAGCCGGGCTCCACAACTGTAATGACATTTTATAAATTTGAAGGGAGTTTTAATACCATAATAATGTAGGAAGCCGTGTAGCCGTGTAATTCAAATGTTGAATCCTCTGTTATGTGAGGCTGAGTGCAGATTTTCAGAATAAAACTGAAATACACACACTGGTTTCTAACAGATTATATTGCTCACACATCCCAGAACATGTATAAATGTTTATTAATGTTTAATATTTGTTCTAACTTCTCCTAGGAAGACATATTTTATATCATTATTACAGCTGTAAGAATAGTTGTTGTATTAACAAAAACGTTAAACACTGAGATCTGATCACAGCTGGAACCAGTTATACGTCTTTTACTGATTATACAGATAAACAAACGAGTTATTACGCCTTATGTAAGCTGGGCCCACTCTAAACATGCTGTAGAGAGAGTTCTGGTCTGTTTCTTTCGCCATGAAATAACTTCTTCAGCTACCTTTCTGAACGCTTCCTTTCAGCAACGCTGCAACTCCACGGTCTACGCTAGGGATCAGCTGATCGCACACCGGCACGACGGACATCCCTGCAGAACTCAGTGGATTGACGGTTCCACCCAGGTCACGTCGCCGTAAAGGAACGTTGACGTTGAACCGTTAGCCGCGGGGCTACGTCCGTACTACATCCTGTGGAGTTCTCACCTGCCATCTCGGTTGTTGTTTAGACCCCCCCAACTAACCCGGCAACCTCTTGTGATATCATCCACTCTGTTACCACGAGACTCCAGACTCTGCCCCCCAGTGCTTCTTCATGATCTCCAGGGACTTTAATCAAGTGACAGTGGTCACTCAGTCTGTGGACTCTACTACTAGAGGAGACAGGACCAGGGACCTTGGATGAAAACCCTTTGCACTCAGTGGCTGTCTGAAGTCTGGAACCCATGAACGTCACCAAATGCTGAGTTTCCCTCCTTGAGATGCTTTGCCAGGCCTTTGCCGCAGCTGCCTTCAGTTGCTGCTGGTTGGTGGGTCTTTCCGCCCTCAGTTTTGTCTTTAGGAAGTGAAAATCATGCTCAGTTGGGTTGAGGTCAGGTGACTGACTTGGCCACTGAAGAATATAACAGACACCAGGATCGGCTGATTGGTGGATCTTTGATCTACTGGTTACGTCCTGCACGTAGGCCGACATAACTGCTGACACCATGGTGGCACGAAACCGACAGAGAACCTGGTTTAGCTCCTATACGGTGATTGTTTTAAAGTCAATAGCCAGATCTTTCTCGTCGCACCAGATCTGAAAAACAGCGAACGGCCCCAGCTTTGTTTACCGGCTTTTCCAGCTCTTCGGTTTCTCTGTCGTTCATTTCTGCGTGTCTCCTTTCTTTTTTATCTTCCTCCTCTATTCTGTCCATCTTTTCCCACCACTCATCCACACCTAGCCCACTCAGAATGTAAAATGTAATACAAAATTAGACATTTGATAGAATTTGTTTGGCGCAGTAAAATACTGATGTAATGCGTTTATAGAGTATTTTACAACGGCTTTGAACACAGCTCGGCCACATGTTTTAATCTAACACTTAAACTTTTCAACTACATTTAGTCCAGTCTTTGCAGAAGGACAGACTTCTTTTCAGCTGTAAATCACAGGTCAAATCTGTCCTGCTTTAACAAAGTTAGAAAAGCAAAAACTTTGTTGTTTTGGTAAGTGAATCAAAACCAATGTTAAAACCAAACCATGGTGGTACTCGTAGTATCCACAGTACTCTGAGTAGTATCAGTAGTACAGTGAGTAGTACTGGTACCTGTTGGTGTCCTTGTCGACCAGCAGACAGTGGACCGAGTGTCTCAGACAGTAGATTCCTCCGAACACAGCACACATCCTGAAAAACACAACACCGGGTGAGTCACAGGTATTATCCAATCCACATGAAGGAAAACGTGACAAACATTTACAGCTGTATTCATGGAGCTGAATCTGTATTAGAAGTCAAATAAATGTTAATAAAGATAAAATAAAAGCTTGTACTGATGATTGACAGGTGTGTCAGCCAATCAGAGTCAGCCGTGGTTCTCTCTCTGTCTTCCTATGGCAGCCTCTCCCCCACCCCACCCCCCTCTAATTAATGACATAATCAAATTACAGCTCACTTCGTAAATCAGAGTCCGTCTCAGAGTAAACAGCCTCTCCCGTTATACACACACACTTGTTGACCTTTTGTTGGAGGGTTAACTTTCAGTCACATACACATTTACTGTTCAGCAATTTGTCTGTCACCATGTGCTAATAACAGCTTGCCTGTGTGTGTGTCCTTGATTAAAAGAAAACAAAGCATTAACTGTGGAATGGAAGGAAAATTACAGCACACACACAAACATCAGGTGTGTGTGGACATTCAGAAACATGAGACGCGTTACAACTTTTTAACTTCTGACGATCGAAATAATCTGTGTGAAAAAATGATGATAAATCAAAATTACGACTTTCTCAGTGAAATTCGTGACTGTCTCAGTCTCCGTTAAAGACTGTCGGAGTAAGAACTACGACCTCTTGAATGAAAATGAGATCTACATTGACTTAGTAAGTAAAAAAAATCTTTTTCAGTAAGATTTGAGAGTTACTGTCAAAACCGTGAGATTTTACATGAAAATATTTAAATCCTACGTTAATATTACGACTCTGAGTAAAAAAAAGTCTGGCTGAGTAAAAATAATGAGAAACTCGGTCGGAATTATGACTTCTGCACATGACAGCACTGTGTGTGTTACAGTGTGTGTCTGAGCTGAGCAGTAATATCCGCTGAGGATCATCTAATATGTAAATGAGCTGAGCCCTGGGCGACACCCTCCTCATTAATATTCATGCCCCGTTCTAATGAGGCAAGATCGTTACCATGACCACCAACCGCTCCGTCTCTGGAGAACTTAAGACCGCAGGGGCTCCGACGGTGCTGTCAGGTACTGCAGTACACTCAGCTGGAGTACTGCTGCAATACTGACATTATACAGTAAACCGAAAGCTGATGTAGAACTGTCTGTTATACTAGAATTAGTGGCAATACTTGCAGTACTACTAGTACTGCAACTACTACTACAGACAGGTGCACTAATACTACTAGTACTTGTGCCCGAGGTATCCACAACACTTAGTAGACACAGTAGTAAGTACTGGCAGTAATAATAGTAACAGCAGCAGCAGTGGTAGAAGCAATAGTAGAAGTAGTGTCGTGGCTATTGACAGACAGGTAGGACGGACAGACAGACAGGTAGACAGACAGGCTCTTACCTACAGAAACACTGTGGTATCTCTCCAAGGCCGTACACAGGAAACAGGAAAGGCGTGTTGCCATAGCGACCCAGACAGCGCAGGAACAGACGTGTGGATGCGAGCCCCACCTCTGTGGGTGTGTCCTCTTTCGCCATGGCGATGGAATGAAGCAGGAAGTGCTGCAGGTTGTCTCCGAGCTGCTGGTCACGCAGGAACTCTAAATATGGCCGGCCGTTGTAGGCTGGAGGGAAGTGGCAGATACAGGACTACATTACCCACAATGCCCCGATGCTAAGTAGGTGGTATGAATGTCCTGATCATGTCAGCAGGTAGACAGGTTAGGTGTCTCACCTTGCTGCTCCTCCATCTCCTCCACACAGGAAGTGAGAAAACGCATCAACTTCCTCTTTTCTACCACAGACAGCTGACGACTCGCAAATACATCAGCTCTACTGCAAGGCACCTGACAGACAGACAGACAGGTACAGAGAGACAGACAGGTGAACACATCGGCTCTACTGCAGGGCACCTGACAGACAGCCAGGTACAGAGAGACAGACAGGTGAACACATCAGCTCTACTGCAGGGCGCCTGACAGACAGACAGACAGGTACAGAGAGACAGACAGGTGAACACATCAGCTCTACTGCAGGGCGCCTGACAGACAGACAGACAGGTACAGAGAGACAGACAGGTGAACACATCAGCTCTACTGCAGGGCGCCTGACAGACAGCCAGGTACAGAGAGACAGACAGGTGAACACATCAGCTCTACTGCAAGGCACCTGACAGACAGACAGACAGGTACAGAGAGACAGACAGGTGAACACATCAGCTCTACTGCAGGGCACCTGACAGACAGACAGACAGGTACAGAGAGACAGGTAAACAGACAGACAGGTTGTACAGACCTGTTCCACGTTGTCGTTGCGATAGGTGAGTATCCTGGTGATGTTCTTGAACTCTGCGTAGCGACTGACGTTTGATTTGATGAGCAGATCGACCAATGAGCCACGAGAATACATCAACTGGAGGAGAAGAAAAACTTTCACGTTCCAATAGAAACTGATAGAAACTGATATATTGGTATGTTTCGTTATGTTCTACTGCTGTTATTGATTTACTATTATTGGTATTATATTGATATATTGTTACATTAGATAAGGTGTTGCTAACTACCACAGTGTTTCTGTACTAGTAAAAGTACTACAGACTCATTTACATATTAGATGATCCTCAGCAGATATTACTGCTCAGCTCAGACACACACGTGTTAGTACACACTACATATTATATACTGTTATCATATAACAGTATATAATATGATATACTGTTGTGTTTGTAGTATACTGTACTGTATTGTTTTATGTTTTATTACCTTAGAGACAAGGTCAATGTTGAACCTGCGTCCTTCTCTCACCAGCTGAGCGTAGCTGATCTTCTTCCTGGTTGGCTCTGATTGGCTTTCAGCCGTAGACAGACGTGTCTGATCTGCCTCTGGTTCTTCCCCTTCTGTGTGAGAGGCCTGTGATTGGATGAAACATCTGTCTTTCATCAGGTTGTACTGATTACCCACCATGCAGAACTGTAATCAGATGTTGCACACTGTGGATGTTGCACTTATTGTTTAATCAATAAATAATAATTGATAGAGCAGACACCGTCAGTCTAACTTAGCTTCTGACTGATCTGAATACCTCAGGTCTTTACCGACCCTTCCCTCCTCACCTGTCCTTCCACCTCTCCGTCACCTGGTTCCTCTGGTTTCTCTTTTGTTTCTTCATCTTTTGAATCTGAAATAAAAACAAGAAATTATTCTCCTCCTGTGAATCCTGGATCCTGGATCCTGGATCTCGGATCTTGGATAAGAGACTTAATATAGATATTTGATCAGAATCAAACCTGCAGATTCTGATGCTTCTTTAACAGCATCTTCCTCGTCAGCTGCTGTTTCTTCTTCAGTGGTGTTTGGAGGATCAGGACTCTGAAGTTCCTCCTCCTCATCTTCCTCACTGAAAACAAATGACATCTGTGTCAAAGGCCAGCAGGTTACTCATGAAGACAAAATTTAAAAAAGAGAAAATTATGAAGAAATAACAAGTTAAAAATGTTGTTCTGATAATGAACAGTTTCCATGTTTGTCCTGTTTTCCTTCATGTTGACCTGGAGAGATCGCACTTCGCCACACCTGGTCACACCTAGTCACACCTGGTTCACATCCCATCACACCTGGTCACACCTGGTTCACATCCCATCACACCTGGTTCACATCCCATCACACCTGGTCACACCCAGTTCCCATCCCATCACACCAAGTTCACATCTGATCACTCCCGGTCACACATGGTTCACATCCGATTACACCTGGTCCACAACTGGTTCCAATCTGATCACACCCGGTGCACAGCCGGTTCACATCTGATCCACACCTGGTGCACACCCGGTTCACATCTGATTATATCTGATCCACACCTGGTTCACACCTGATTACACCCGGTTCACAACGGAACACACCTGGTTCACATTTGATTACACGTGGTTCACATCTGATCACACCATGTTACACCAGATTCACACCTGGTTCATATCCGGTTCACACCTGATCCACACCCAGGTCACATCCAATCACACCTGGTTGACACCTGGTTCATATCTGATCACATCTGGTCACACCCATTCACAACCAGTTAACACCTGGTTCACACCTGACTGTTCACACCTGACCACACCTGGTTCACACCTGGTTCACACCTGATTACTCTTGGTTCACACCTGAACACACCTGGTTCACATCTGAACACACCTTTTTCACATCTGAACACACCTGGTTCACATCTGAACACACCTTTTTCACATCTGAACACACCTGGTTCACATCCGATCACACCCAGTTACACTGGATTCATACCTCGTTCATATCCGGTTCACACCTGATCCACACCCAGGTCACATCCGATCACACCTGGTTGACACCTGGCTCATATCTGATCACACGTGGTCTCATTCATTCACACCCGGTTAATACCTGGTTCACACCTGACCACTGCCAGTTCACACCTGGTTCATACTTGATCACACCTGGTTCACACCTGATTACTCCTGGTTCACACTACCTGGTTCACAGCCGATTACACCTGGTTCACAACCAGTTAACACCTGGTTCACACCTGACTGTTCACACCTGACCACACCTGGTTCACACCTGATTACTCTTGGTTCACACCTGAACACACCTGGTTCACATCTGAACACACCTTTTTCACATCTGAACACACCTGGTTCACATCCGATCACACCTGGTTCACATCCGATCACACCTGGTTCACATCCGATCACACCCAGTTACACTGGATTCATACCTCGTTCATATCCGGTTCACACCTGATCCACACCCAGGTCACATCCGATCACACCTGGTTGACACCTGGCTCATATCTGATCACACGTGGTCACACCCATTCACACCCGGTTAATACCTGGTTCACACCTGACCACTGCCAGTTCACACCTGGTTCACACCTGATTACTCCTGGTTCACACCTCAACACACCTGGTTCACAGCCGATTACACCTGGTTACACCGGATTCACACCTGGTTCACACCTGATCACACCTGGTTCACACCTGATCACACCTGGTTCACATCTGATCACACCTGGTTCACACCCGGTTCACAACCAGTTCACACTCGAGGCTGCAGTGACTCAGGTCAGACTCGAATTAACTTCAATGACAGAAATAAAAATGCGACTTAGATATTTGTCCCTAATCAAAATCAAACTTGCTCTGGTAAAGCCACAGACCCTCCCAGGTGCATGCCGGTCCTCTACCTGCCTAGCTATATAACACCTGAGGCACCTGCAGCACAATTTTAACAAAACAAAATAAACTAAAATTTAAAAATTTAAAAATTTAAAAAAATCGCCAGTAAGACCAAAGATTGAATCTAAACTACATGTAAATAAAGCAAATATCTGAAATCAATCTAACACTAATTATAAATAACAAATATTTCTTCTGCACTTTACCTGGTGAAACAGAACACCTGCAGGTTACTGATGGAGGCGGAGGCAGAGTTGGACAGGTAGATCAGCTCTTCCCCTTCCTCCAACAGGCTGGACCAATCCTGGACCTCCTCAGACCGAGACTCTTCCTGCCAACGCACACACACGCACAGGCACAGACACAGACACACACACACAGACAGACAGACACACACACAGACACAAGCACAGCCACACACACAGACACAAGCACAGACACACACACAAGCACAGACACACAGACACACACAGACACACAGATAAACAAAGCTGATCAATACTTCACTGCCACCACAATACTTCCTCCTTCCTGTCAGCAGCAGTAAAATCCTCCATGTTTGTAGTTTTTCTGCAGGAACATGGAGGAGACTTCAGCAGCCAGTCATAGTGTAGCAATGTACTCACATGATGTTGTTGTATCCAGGTGAGCAGGCCGTTGAAGGTGAAGCTGGCCCAGTTCGCTGCATAATAACTCCTCCTGAAAACACACACATGAAGGTGTCACTTCACTCTGAGGAGACACCTTTCACAATGAAAGCTCGGCTGTGTTATTTATACTTGTTGCATGGCAACGACAATTTTTAACATCTTCATTAAACATTGATTTTCTAATCACTCAGTTTACCTCTGTAAATCACCTGTCATTGTTTTAAAGCTGCTTTGTGTAGAATACAAACGTGGCAGGATGAAAACGACTCATTCATCAATAAATACTTAAATATATACATCAATAAATGGGTCAATAATAACACAAATACATAAATAAAAAAAAATGATAAATATGTAAAAAGATTACATATTAATTAAAGTAATAAACAAATACAAAATTTAATAAATAATTTTAGTATTAACTTACTTAATTTCTATCTATATTTACGGGTTTGCATTTATATTAATAGTTGTGGATTTATAGATTAATATTTCATTTATACATTTTTAGTGTTTATATTTATTTACTGATTAGTACATTTATATTTTCACCTTTTTGTGGGTTTATACTTTTATTTATTTTCTGGTTTTCTTGTTTCTGGATTAATTCCAGTCTGACCAGTTAAAGATTCTTGACTTCAGGACTGGATTTTGGGCTATTTGGTTGGTTAAAGATCTGATTAGGCATCATTTAACTCTGTTAGATTCAGACAGTTGAAGATTTATTGATTATCAATAATAACATCAGTATCAGGACCGACCTGTCGAGGTGAAGAACTCTCTGTCCGACTCTGGAACAGGCTGCTGCTACCACCGACTCAGCAAGACCTGCACACACAATTAATAATCAATAATCTATTATCAATAACAGGAGACAAGGAGAGGAGGATGACTAAAAAGATAAACCAGCTCCTCTCTCTCCTTCAGTCTTTTGTGACCTCGCTCATCCCAAGGTCTCATCTCACTGCTGAAAGAGAAAATGATTCATCGCACACACACTATAAAACATACACACACTATAAAACACACGCTATTTGGGGGGGTTGAAAAGGGTCACGGAGGACAGGACGCACATACATAAGCTCGTGATCATTTACTTAAGGTCCGGTCCGGCTCCATCTGAACCAAGAAAAAGCAGATTATGGTCTCAGTGGACACATTAACAGCCTGAGTCCTTGTTGTTTTATCTGTTTTCATCATTTATGCAGCTTTAATTTAATTTGTGCGTGTGTGTGTGTGTGTGATTTTCCATCAGGTCATTACTGTAACAGTGATGTGCTGAGACATTAGACCTGGTTCACTTCTGATCACAGCTGCTTCACATCTGGTTCATATCACATCACACCTGCTTCACACCTGATCACATCCAGTTCACACCTGCTTCACACCCGATCACACCTGCTTTACACCCGTTCACACCTGCTTCACACCCAATCACATCCAGTTCACATCTGGTTCATATCACATCACACCTGCTTCACACCTCCTTCACACCCAGCTCACACCCGCTTCACACTTGGTTCACACCTGGTTCACACCCGGTTCACACCCGGTTCACACCCAATTACATCCAGTTCACATCTGGTTCATATCAGATCACACCTGCTTCACACCTTCTTCACACCCGATCACATCCAGTTCACACCTGCTTCACACCCAATCACACCTGATTCACACCCGATCACATCCGGTTCACACCCGATCCCAACCAGTTCACACCTGATCACATCCGGTTCACACCCGATCACATCCGGTTCACACCCGATCACAACCGATCACACCCGATCACAACCGATCACACCAGCTTCACAACCGATCACACCAGTTTCACACCCGATCACACCTGGTTCATATCAGATCACACCTGCTTCACACCTGGTTCATATCAGATCACACCTGGTTTACACCCAATCACATCCAGTTCACACCTGGTTCATATCAGATCACATCAGATGCTAAGTAGGTAAAGAGCCTCTGATGAGCCTGGTAGCCAGACGTCTCCTTCATGAAAAGCAGAACAGAATTGAGCCTTATGTGTGTAGAGGTGTTTGGGTTTTTTCATCTGCAAAAACATGTTAATGTTTAACATATAAATAATTTATTTCAGTGAAACTTTCTCCAAACCAACCCAACACAGAAAGTAACGTCTAATTTGGTTAAAGCAGGAAAGTCAGTAAATCACTCTGCGTTGATCTATGAATGAATGTTGCTGATTCTTCCAGTATCTGCTGTGAAAAGCTTCTCCTTCAGTTGATCAAATCCCTGCAACATCTGAAGGCAGCAGGACCGATATGTTGTTCAACCTGCAGCCAAAGTGCAGCGTCACAGCCCAGTGCCGTTACGGCTGCTGGTGCCGTCACTGCTAACGTTAGCCACGCTCGGCAAACCGATATGACAGTTTACCCCCAGACACTGATCCTGCTTAACTCCCGGTTAAACTGTGCCCAGTTTTGACTGATTTCTGAGCGTTTTCTTGCTTTTAGACTCGTCGACTAGTCTAAATGTAAACTGCCATTTAACCGTCAGAGAAATGAGTCGTTAGACACTTCCCTGGTGCTGACCCACCTGAAGGACATCACAGGCCCCCTGCAGGACCCCCTGCAGTTTACCTACCGAGAAAACGGGTCAATGGATGACGCAGTCAACATGAGACGGCACTACATCCTGCAACACCTTGACCCCACAGAGACAAAGATCCTGTTTGAGGACTTCAGTTCGGCATTCAACACCATTATCCCAGAAATACTGTGGTCCAAACTCATCCACCTCACTGTGACAGGGGGCAGCAGGTGAGGCTGGGGAAGATCACAGTCAGCACCTGTGCCCCCCCCCCACCCCACAGATGCGTGCTTTCCCTACTGCTCCTCTCACTCTACAACAACAACAACTGCACTTCGGGAGACCCGTCTGTTAAACTCCTGCAGATTACACAACAGTCACTGGCTTCATCCAAGACAGTGGAGTCTGCATATGCACAGGAGGTAGGACGGCCGGACCTCTGGTGCGTTCACAAGCACCTGGAGCTGAACGCGCTCAAAACAGTTGACTTCAGGAAAGACCCCCATCATCTTTATTAGTTTAACACTCACACGCTGCAACAAGGTGTACATCATCCATCACTTGTCAAATAGGCTGTATATACAGTACATAGACGCGTTGCCCTGCACACAGACACAGAACCAGCTGCTGTGTGTAAGTGAGTCACTTAATACACCTCGTATTTATTGGCTGATCATTCATAAACATACACAAACATACATGACCAACAAAGCTGATTCTGACGCACTGTAACGCACTGTAACGCACTGTAACACACACACACACACACACACACACACACACACACACACACACACACACACACACACACACACACACACAAACAGTGCTGATTCATGCTGACTAACATCCAGATATGATGCTAACTGTCAGCATCATGACAACATCACGTGACCGCACCCATTAGCCTGTTAGCAGCACCGCGGGCTAACGTTAGCACTACGCTGAAGAAACATGAGGGATCGAACTACCGGAGCTAGTGGAGCCCAGTCAGCTCCGCTGCTTACACGAGAGCAGCTTTTTCAACGGGATGATGTTCGTTAACGTTTGTTTTGTTTACCGGAGCTAACACAGCCGAAGGGACGTTAGCTGCTAGCCGCTCTCATTTAAAATGAATGGGCAGTTAGCCACTAGCTAAGGCCCAGGATAACGCCAGCTTGTGTCCAGGTTTTGACCGGTACAAACCGGGATTCTGGGACGTTTTGGACAGTACCGTTATCAGAACGAACAGAGACACGTTCACACACATGAACCGGGTCAGAACCCGTAATAAAACCCAGGTGCTGGATTACCTGTGCCCAAAATGACGATGTCAAATTCAGACGGCAGATCCTCGGCAGCCATGTTGTTAGCTGGGAAATTCAGTCACGTGACAGGGACCGCTAATCACTGATCGATCACTGATTAATCAATAATGATCAAATATATATCAAATAAACACATTAAAAATGTATTTTTAATAATTTAATGTATTTTAATTTTTCTGTTTCTATTACAAACAAAAGTAAATTGAAAATAATGAAAATGTAATCATTTATCAGAAAGGGAACAGATGAAGGAAATCAACATAAAAACACATTAACACATTTAATGCAAAAACCGGGTGGGTTCAGTGAAAGTGGGACATTTAACATTTGACTCCATAAAAAAAATAAAGATTTTTATCCGTTTTTTTTTTTCTGACCTCTTTCCTCACGCTTTACTGTAACATTACACATCTTAATCAAATATTGGATGCTGGTGGATCAGTGTTACAGCTGCTGTGTTTTAAACCTCTCAGATTCATGTGGAGCTGGTTACTCTCAGCCTTGAATACACACAGTTACTGAATTAAAACAGGAGGACAGTGAAAGTTTAATGTCCATCTGAAAACTGACAACAGACAGGACACAACCCTGCACTGTCTCCCATCATATCACTGACCCCAGCCATCGCTGACACTAAAGACAGAGCTGATAATAACTGAACGCATGTGAACAGTAAAACAAGATGAGACTAATGCACTTGAGACAGAAAAACTGCGAAAAAAATCCCGATAAAATCTGTAAAAAAAGATTTTTTTAAATGATTTAAAAATAAATAACTGAATGAAATCAAAACAAATAAAACAAAACATAAATCAATAAAAGACAATGACACAGGGAATAGAGCATGAGGGCGGTGAAATGAATTAAAATAAATTAAATGATATCTGGTCATTGAGACAGTTAGATTCAGAGATTTCTGTCTCTGAAGTGTCACCGACCAACAGGAGTTGAGGGCATTTATTCTCTGGTACAACATTAAAAAGAAACATTCATTTCTGTGAGCAGCCCCCCCCAACCTCGTTAAACAAGGACCCCCCTCCTCAGAAATCCCGGTTTTTAAACAATATAAATATACCTACAGCTCCACACAGACTGAACATGTTCCCCTGTAAACAGGCAGAACGCTGTGAGTCCGTGTTACGATCAGCAGCTGTGAAAGTGATCAGATTGGGATCGTCAGACCATCGATTACTGTCTGATCACTGAGACACTGCTGGAGCTCTGGCAGCAGCTTCTTCTTCTTCTGTGTTGCTTTCTGACGCTGCCAAGTCCTCCACACACACACACACACACACACACACACACACACACACACACGCACTCTGAGTGATGTGCAGCCAAAAACACAGACTGTTTCCTCTTGTTTCTCCTTTATTCATCTTAAAAAGACCAGATGGTTAAAAATACTCTCCTCCTCGTCTCCTCCAAAGCTCTGAACCACATTTCATCACAGTCCACCCAGCAGTTGCTGAGATGTTTCATTCTGGACCAGAGTGGAGACTGACAGACATTAACATCCATAGAGGTGCTGACTGGTGAAAGTAGAACCTTCTGTTCACCAGAATCTGCAGCAGAGGTCAGTATCAGCTCCAGTTCAAATTCCTTGATTTCAGGACTTTTCCAAGACCTTTACCTCCATTTAGTGAATTCAGTAACACTTTGCTTTATGGTCTGTAAACTCAAAAACGCACTATCTAATGATATAGTTACTCTAGATGACAATGCCCCGGCCTCCAGCACCACTGTTAGGATTCTCAGAGTTCTCTTTGATCAGGAAATGTCCTTTAACTCCCACATTAAACAAACTTCAAGCTCTGCCTTTTCTCACCTACGTAACACTGTAAAAACCAGGAACATCCTGTCTCAGAAAGATGCAGAAAAAGTAGTTCATGCTTTCGTTATTTCTAGGATGGATTATTGTGATTCCTTATTATCAGGATGTCCCAACAAGTCTCTAAATTCTCTCCAGCTGATCCAGAATTCTGCGGCACGAGTACTGACAGGAACTAGGAAAAGAGACCATATTTCTCCTGTTAGATTTTCTGCATTGGCTCCCTTTAAAATCCAGAATTTAAAATCCTGCTCCCTGCAGCTACAAAGCCCTTAACGGTCAGGAACCATCTTATCTTCAAGAGCTCATAGAACCCGTGACCCCAGCGGACACACCGCGCTCCCAGAACGCAGGCCGGCTCGTGGTTCCCAGAGTCTCCAGGAGTAGAACGGGAGGCAGAGCCTTCAGTCGTCAGGCTCCTCTGCTGCGGAACCATCTTCCAGTTTGGGTCCGGGAGGCAGACGCCCTCTCCAGGTTTAAGAGGAGGCTTAAAACCTTCCTTTTGATGAAGCTTACAGTCAGGACTGGCTCAGGCTGGTCTTGAACCACCCCCTAGTCATGCTGCTATAGGCCTAGACTGCCGGGGGTCTTCCCATGATGCACCGAGCTCCTCTCTCCTCCTCTTCCTCTCCATCTGTACACATTCATGTCCCATCAATGCTTGTTACTAAGTTGACTTCTTCTCTCGTCTCTCTCCTCCTGTCGCTTTCTGCAGGTGTTTCTGACCCTGGTGCTGCAGAGTCTGGATCTGTGACTGTAAACCACCTATTGCCCCATGATCCTGCTCAACACCCACTGCTTCAGTTATTACGGTTATCAACTATTATTTAGTTTTATTAGTACTATTATTCACCCTGTTATTATAATTATTAGTTTTATTCTTAGTCTCATAATCGGTATACACCTTTATGTTATACCTGTACTGTGATAGTTTTGAGTTTGAATCAACAGTTTATGTATGTTTTGAATTGTGTATTACGGTTGACCCATACTGATGTTGTGTTTATATGTCCCGTTATTCTGTCCTGAAGGTGGGAGGTCAGTGCAGCAGTTTTACAGTGCACATGGTCCAATAAGTTTTAGGATCCGCTTGGAACAACTCTGGATGGAAACCAGCTGTTAACTGCGTGAAAACGTGTATTTAAGACTCAGACACTCTGCAGACGCGTCGACCTGTAGGAACCCAGAACATGGTGAAACGGCCTCTACGCCTATATTTAAATCTATACTTTCTATGTAATTGACATTGATTTAAGATTTTTGTTCGGGGTCGCTGCTCATACTGTAAATGTTTTGTCATTAATGGACTTCAATATAGGACTGAAAATAAACCATGACCCTGTGAACATAATCAGAAAATGTCCCGCTGAGATGAGAACTGACACTGACTGAAACCAAACCTGCTTCTCTGAGAAGTAATCAGATAATATTTCACTTCATCGATAATCCGATTACATTTTCACAGCCACTGATCCTCACCAGTGCTCTGTGTGTGTGTCTGCAGCTGGACGGTCTGTTGGTGGAAACGTTTGAACAGCGTTAAAACGAAAAAGAAAGTGTTCTTCTGTTAAATCTTTCCTGGCGTCTCTTCTGTTCCTGGCATTAAACGGCCTTTTGTAGCTCGTTAACGTGAGGTGTTAACGAGGGCTGTGTGCTGATAGGATGGCTGTGATCAGCTGCCAAAACGTTTATGGCTCGTTTAAAAACCCCCAGAGAAACCTCCAGAGACCCCCGGGGGGTGGGGTGGTGTGTGTGTGGGGGGGGGGCAACCTTGAACGGAGAAAATACTTAGTGGAGTTTGGTGTTGTCCACTGACACAACTGGTTCAACTGATTTCCTGTGGAATTCTAAATATAGTCAACCTGTCATGAATGATATGTTTGAACTGAAGTGGTCAGAATTAATGACAAATTTAGGTATGAGGTCTATCTGGATCTGGATCTGGATCTGGTTCTGTACTGATTGGTTATCTGGAGACAGAACTGCCTAAAAATGGTCATAAAGCTTTGTTTCAAATCCAAACACATCAATATCTGGATCAGGATCAGTACCAGGGATGGGTTCACAATCAGTTTTGGGTTTATTATCAGGTTCCGTATCAGGCACAGGATCAAGATCAGGATCAAGATCAGGATCGAGACCAGGATCAAGACCAGGATCAGGATCATTATCAGGTTCGGGATCAGGATCAGGACCAGGAACAGGAACAAGATAAGGAACAGTATCAGGTTTATTATCAGGATCAGTATCAGGATCAGGATCAGGATCATTATCAGGTTCGGGATCAGGATCAGGACCAGGAACAGGAACAAGATAAGGAACAGTATCAGGTTTATTATCAGGATCAGTATCAGGATCAGGATCAGGATCATTATCAGGTTCGGGATCAAGATCAGGACCAGGAACAGGAACAAGATAAGGAACAGTATCAGGTTTATTATCAGGATCAGTATCAGGATCAGGATCAAGATCAGAATCAGGATCAGGATCATTATCAGGTTCGGGATCAGGATCAGGATCATTATCAGGTTCGGGATCAGGATCAGGACCAGGAACAGGAACAGGAACAGGAACAGGAACAGGAACAAGATAAGGAACAGTATCAGGTTTATTATCAGGTTCAGTATTAGGATCAGGAATGGGTTCAGGACCAAGACCAGGACCAAAGATCAGGCTCAGTGTTAGGATCAGGATCAAATTTGGTTCATGGCTAAGAACGTGTATAAGAATGTTTTCTGATCGGTTTTTATTTCTTGAAGCGGATCTCCCTCTTTAGTTTTATTTTAAATGTGTCTATTTTCTACCTCGACCTTGATTTGATCTAAATATTTACTTGTTGCCATGGAGATTTTTCTTCATAACCAGTCACGTGCAGGACGTTCTTCATCCATTCTCACTGTACGTTCACTGTTTTCTACTGCGCTCGGTCCGGTATCCAGATACCGCAGATAGATAGATCACATGGATGTGATGTATTCAGGTGTTTTCTCTGACATTTAATCTGCTCTGCTCTGTAAAGGTTAATTTGATGCTGCGCTTTTAATTTGAAACTCAGCTGATGTATGGGGTGGAGTTTACTTCAGCCCCATCAGTCGCTCCTCTCTACACTGAGATTAAAATCATATGAAGTTATTAACTTTAGCTGGAACCAGTGAATGGAAGTGAACCTGTCCGGTCAACATATGAGGATTAATAATTAATAATGCCGATGGAAACTCATCAGCTGGTTCAGTAGAACAGTAAAAAAATTAATCGGAACCAACTGTGAATAAACTTTTTGTTACAAACAGTAACAAAATATTAATAAAAGAGATAAATGAGTAAAACAAATACATTTTTTCCAAAAATGTGAAATTGTGAAAACGTGTTCACTTGTGTTGAAAATTCCTGGTTTAAACCCTGTAAACACATTCACATGTTTCAGCCGTTTGCGGGTGAGGTTTTGAATGGGATTAAAAAACACACGGAAGTTCGAGCACTGAAAGGGTTTGAAGAGTCTGTTAAAGTATAACCATTAAAGTCAGTTCACATTTTAACTCCAGCTGTGAAGAGTCCGTTCGTGTGTAAACCCTGGAACCAGCAGTGTAAAGGTCGAGTTCGCGTCTTTGTCGATGACCCTGAAAGCAGTTGAAGTGCAAAGGAAAAGGAATCGGCCTGTTCTGCCGAAGTGTCAGAACAGGCCGAACAGTCGGGAGTCGGCTCATGCAGGTGTGTCAGCTGAAGGCCACGCAGAAGGCGTCACTCTGACACCTCCACTTCTCTTCAGGCCTCGAGCCTGCTTCTCTTTGCGAAGCGTCATCTGCACACGAGGATGTTTCAGTCACGTTTGCGCGTTCGGAGCTTTTTAATGGCGTCTGCAAGGACCTGACGGGCGAGACGGAGACGGCCGGACATTGGTCGGAGCTGCTCTGGACTGAACAGCCGGAATTTAAGATGCTACTTGGAGTTCCTGTTTCCGGTTTAACGGGCTTAAAGCAGCTCACCTGCAACGAGCACCGCCACCTGCTCCCGGTAAGAAACCACATTCAGCGGAGGAGAAAATGCGCGTGTAGCCCCTTTAAAGAAAACGGGTTCAAAATGGTTGGTTTGGTCATTTTGTCCATCTACGCCCCATAAGGCTGAAAAGGGAGACGTCTGACTGGCGAAGAACCGGAGGAACAAAGAGGACGTAAAAAAAAAAAAACAGTGGTGTGAATAAATGAAGATGCAATTGGTTAAAAGTGTCTGAGACCAGTAACAGATGAGCGACTCTCTCAGTCGCAGCTTCTCATTTGATTTGATTCATTTCGCTTTTTCGTTTCTTATTTCCGCCCCGCCCTCTCAGCCAATAGGAGGCCTGTCCGTGTGCGGTCCCCGCCTGTGATTGGCTCCGAGCGGGACGGAGAGAGAGCGGCGGAGAGAGGCAGAGAGAGGCAGGTGCAGGGCAGAGAGAGAGAGGTCGAGAGACCTTCAGATCGAGCAGCACCGATCGGAGAGAGGCTCTGCAGTCAGAGTGGCGGGAACAGAGAGAGAGAGAGAGAGAGGGGGACGGCGGGAAAATCACAGATGAAAACAGAACAAAAAGAGAAGAAGGAAAAATAAAGTCACTCTTCTTCTTCTTCTCTGTTTTCTGCTGTATCATGGCGGGCTCCTCCAACACCCCTCTGTCCCGGACCTCCACCCCGCCCACCGACCCTGTCTTCCACTCCGACCCGCCTTATAGCGCTCCTAACCCGGCCAGCTCCCCACGGCTCCCCGCTGCTCGCTTCTCCGGAGCTTTCCTGAGCGGCGGGAGCGGCAGAGTCCCGGTGGGTGTGAACGGGATGAGCGGCGGCGGCGGCGGCGGCGGCTGCGCTCCTCACACCGAGTGTAAGATGGTGGAGGTTCACGGTGTGAAGGTGGCGTCGTTCACGGTGAACGGCGTGGAGCTCATCTGCCTGCCGCAGGTGTTCGAGCTGTTCCTGAAGCACCTGGTGGGCGGACTGCACACCGTCTACACCAAGCTGAAGCGGCTGGACATCAGCCCGGTGGTCTGCACCGTGGAGCAGGTCCGCGTCCTGCGGGGACTCGGTGCCATCCAGCCCGGAGTGAACCGCTGCAAGCTCATCACCAGGGCCGACTTCGAGACGCTGTACCGGGACTGCACCAACGCCAGGTGAGCCGGTGCACAGGGAGCAGGTTCAGGAGGGTCTTTAATCGGCCGGTTCGGTTTTTACCTGTTAATAGAGGATCACTCACCTGCTTCACAGTGAACAGGTAAACTGCTAAAAAAAAAAAAAGTTACAAATTCAAATGGTTTTCTACCACAAACACAGAAAATCAGTTTCGATGATTTAAATTTCATTTTTTATTCAGACTGTTTGAGAATTTCTTTTCCCACCACGAAGACCCGGAAGCTGCTGAATTTCTTTTTTTTTTCTTAATGAATTATCAACCGGTAAATTCAGCTACATTTTACTGTACGAGTGTGGAAAACACTGGATTCGGCCTGTCAAACATCCCGTAGACCGGCCGGTGTGAACCCCGCGTGTACGGTGAGGACGCAGAGGACACGAGCTCAGCGAGACTTCCCGCTGTGCCGCAAATCCGGCCGCTCCATTGTCCGCAAACTGTGGAGCCGAAACTGTTAATTGATCAGTTCATCGGGAGCAAATCCGACCACCGATCGGTTCGAGTTCTCTCTGAAAAGGTAACACCGGACTCTACAAGCTGAGAAGTTAGAAAACAGATCAAATAAAAAAAACGGATGAAATAGGAAATTAAGGAAAGTAGAAAGCTGACATTAAAAAAGTCCTATACATTACACAGGTGACAATACCGAAGACAATAGAAGCGAAATGTGCAAATATTTGTGCAAAAGAAGTCGAGAAGTGCAGCTGCGGCAGCCACGATGTGTGTATACAGT